>NC_056592.1:22763219-23055719 GCF_018340385.1 Cyprinus carpio
TCCCTTCCTATAGAATTGCCCTTTGCAGCACTTCCTGTAGTTGAGACAACAGTCATGCCCAACATGTCTGTGTGACATAGACATGACTCTAAAAAACTGTCTCCATTCCCCTTCCCCTGCTGTGGCTATTTATATCCTAATATCATGGCAAGTACTTTATCTTGCGGAGTTTAATTGACCTTACGGGGGGCGCAGGCACCCCAGGACAAAGCGGCAATAAGATTAATGCAGCAGAGTGTTCAATGGGCTGGCATTGAGGACTCACAGAGGACTCTGCATGCTGAGTCTATACATTGCCAAGACTTGTCTCACAGGCTCTTTAGTGAGGGTGGACGTCCCTGCCCCTGTTGCTCTGGTCGGAGGCCCTGTGTCCCAAGCTGCCGACTGCATGGGCGTCTTATCAGAGGGACAGTCCCTGCAGCTTTTGTCATTGTCAGTGTTGACATTACCTCTTTCGTCCATCCTTTTGTTTTGGTTTTAATTACATGTCAGACGATGAAGAGCCTGTCAGTGTATTTTTGTCTGGAGAGCATGCTAGTGTTTGGGACTCCATTGTTGTTTTGAAGCTTGCAAAGATTAGCTTTTCACCATAATCAGTAGGAAGTGCGTTTTTTTAAAAGCACTATTGAGATTCTGTGCTGTCTAAGAGCAACAATAACAATGCTTTTTATAACTTGAAGTTTCACATTTTGTTGCATAGGCTTGAATGTGATAAGGTACCTTAAACTTAAAGATCAGTGTTTGCCGTATCAAAACTTGCCTGCAACAAGACAGAAGTGCTGGATAGAGTCCGAAGTGTTCATAGTTCATGTACAATATGAACAGGTAAGGCTAGTTGATTAGTCTTTAAACAAGTTATGCTAACTAAGGAGATTGTTTAAAATATATACATTTATTATAAACTGAGTTTAAGTATATTTTTATTTGAATATCATTGAGCAGCAGTATGTATAAAGCTGAAGTGTGTGTAAAGCTGAAAATGTGACTGTGGATACAAAATGGTTTCAAAGTAATATCACATTGCAGAAATTAAACGTCTGGTGAGTGGCACTAAATGTTTAATGCTATATCACGTTTAAAATAAAGTACCACCTACACCTACACCAAACCCTACCCTAAATCTGATAGTGTTAACAAAAGCAAATGTGAGATAAAAACACATTTTCTAAATCAGTCAATTTTAAATAAATTTTAGCTTCCTTATACAAAGCTTTCATCTGTTTTTTGAAGGGTCATGATTCGTATTCCACTGGACTTGTGCTTTGCACCACCATTGTGAAGTACCGAGCAAACTATGAAAAGCAATATAAAGCCTATGCATCAGATTATGGCATGCAAAGGTTAATATATATTAGTTTAGAAATCATGCATGGTAAAAGTGTGTTGAGGTAATAGCATAGTTTTGTGCAGTGAACCAAGCAAATAAGCTAATAATCAATTAAATCATTGAAATGTAAAATTAAAATGAATCTTTTTTTTTTTTTAATGACAACAATCAAAATACAATGTTTGATAAAAACAAAAAAGAAAAAAGAAAAATAAATATTATATCAGTTTGCCTGCATGTCATGTGACCATGCAAATAATATGTAACCATGTAATTAATAAAAAAGTAACTGTAACCTGATTACGGGTATTTTAAAATTTAATATAGTCTAATACAAGTACTTAAATTTTTGGAATCTGATTACATAATGTATATATGCACTGTATATATTATGCAGGGGTATGACATCACACAGGCAGCTTAGAGACAAAAAATAAAAAATAAATAAAAATATGAATATGAAATATGAATCAAAATATGTAGTTGCACGTATCTGGAAGCATTACACATTCTCAAATAAATCAATGTTTCTGTGTTACTTGCATCTACACAATGACAGGGGGCATGCTTTTAAATGCAGATACAGTACAACATGTAATCACACTCTGTTTGTCTTGTTTGATCTCATTGCATCTGTTAAACACTCCCCTTTCTATCTGTGACCATGCCATGCTTAAATGTCACTAAACATGTGGTCTGTTTGGCCACCATAGGTTTATAAAAGCACAGATTTGTTCGGAAACAATTCTGTCCTCCCCACATGTACCTCTTTTCCTATCTGTCACTCTCTTCTGCTCTCCTCATCTGTATGCTTGCGGGGACAGCCGGCCAGTGACTTCTTTGTGTAATCCATCCCTGCTGTGCATTGCTTGTCAAATTAATGAATCATCAGTCACCAGGTATTAAGGATCGAGAAGGCCTCAAGTGTCAGTCCCCTCCTCCTTTATCCACTGTTCCATCAATTCATCCATCCATTCCATCAGTCCCAATGTGGGACCAGGGGCTGGATTCACAAAATATTATTAAGAAGAAATTTCTTCTTAACTGCCGTTTTCTTCTTATTTTTTAACTTTAGAAAAAAGTTAATCAATCTTAAGAATATTCTTATCTTTTTTCTTAAGATTGTTCTTAAGACAAAACCTAAGAAGAATTCAAATTCTTGAAAAGAAACTTATTAAAAATCATTGTAAATAACTTTAAAAATTACGGACAGCCCCAGACTTGTCTTAAATCCCAAACAGTGGGAATTATTTAATTAATTTATTGGGCTATTTCAAATTAATTGTTATATTTAAGCATTACAACAACAGCTACATACCCTGTATAATACATAGTAGGACTATTAATAGGGATGTGTACGTGTTTTCTGAAGTGACAGCGATGACTGTTAGTGTAAACATGATCTGTCATGATCGCCTATGTGTGACGCTACTTTTTGCTGGCTTCAAAACTCAGTAGCAACTCTAAAACGAGTCACATAGGGAGCTTTAATTGAATATATTTGAGAACTTATTAAGAATTTTCCAAGAATTGCACTTAAGAACATTCTTACGAACTTCGTGGAATTTATCTTAAGAAATTACTTAATTTATTTCTTAAGAAGATTTTCGTGAATCCGGCCCCTTGACATGTCAGTGCTCGCCATTGATGATGACAATATTCACTGAATATGATTCAAACGTAGGTACTGATTCTAACCCATGTTTCATAATAAGTAAGTCTGATTCACCAGTTGATTTATGTAATCATGCAATTATGAGATCTCGAGGAAAAAAAAATATCTTAGGGTCATATGCTATGGGATACTGGTTCATTAAAAGGAGAGACTATCAGGCACATCGAAAAGTGAGTTTTGAATGAGTAAATTGTAGCTCATGTCAAACCCATATTATTTCTATATTAGCCTAATTTATATGGTATTCTGGTAGATATGGCTTGGAATTGCATACAAATACTCAGTACAGTCCCTACCATGTCTCTGTGGTATATAGTGCCAAGTTATGGCTAATTGCTTTGCTTTGCTGTTGTCAGGGTGTTTTGGGTGGTTGCTAGTATGTTGTTGGGTGGTCACTACTGATGCTTTTAGGGTATTACCATTGGAAGCTTGGTAGTGTATTCTGGGTGGTTGCTAGGACATTGCCATGCTCTGGCTAGGGAATTACTAAATGGTTTCTTACTGGTCTAAGTCAAAAGAGGTACATAAGAGGTCTTTATAATTCTGACCCTTTTCAATGGAAGTACATAACGGGAAATTTGTGTTTACAGTTATTTTTCGTCTTGCAGGCATAATTCACTTAGATAGGTCATAGTACAACCCTACTTAAAAAGCCACATTTGTGGCATACATTCTGTGCAAAAGTTTTATCTGGTAAATAGTAATAATGGTGATTCTTTGCTTTGCAAGAACCACTGATTAAACAGAATCCAAGATGTTCAGAGAATTCCTCACTACCAGCTTTTGTCTGTCTCTCTGGGTCTATGCCCTCCCATTCCTGTCTCGCACCACCCCCACCCTCCACCCCGCACTTCATAACGCCTGCGGAGAAATGTGAAAAACACGTCATCACTGAGCAATGTCTCCAAATATAACCAAGCTCACACTACAGACAGATGCAGCAGCAGATACAGGAGGGCCTGTACTCTGATTTGTGTGACCTCAAAGAAAGTCTCGTCCATGGATTCATAATGCACAAACTAAACACATTTCCACTCTGTGACATATTCCCAGTCCACTGTGATGTCCAGGGTCCTTGGTCAACAGATGATGCGATATCCTCCAGCTGTGGATACAACTGCAATTGTAATCGCATGACTGTGCACAAAGTGTACAGGGATTATTTATAGCCCATCTGTTTTACTTGGGTCTCCAAAGTGGGTCCTCATATGATGCTGCCTAAATGTGAGGGATGTTTTTGCAGATAAAGATAAATTCAGGTGATAATGTCCACATTGAACCTCACAGAATACTTCAAATGCTGCAAAGACAGTGCTCAGGTAGATAACATATGAGCATTCTGAATGCTACATCCTCTTTGGTTATCATAACTGCATTAAAAAACAAAAACAAAAAAACCGTATATATGTATTAGGGGTGTGACGAGACACTTATCCCACGAGATGAGACACGAGACTGGGTTCACAAGAACGAGACGAGACGAGATTTTTAAACTTTTTTAAAATAAATCCTCAATGATGAAATAAATAGGGAAAATTTGCTTTTATTTAGATGAAAAACACAAAATGCAATTGTACTTTATGAAATTACACATCAATTTATTCAAAGTTTAACAAAAAATACATTTAGGGCCCTATGAAATGTTTATTTTTTTTCTCACCATATTATTTATATTTTTTATTGTTACCAAATTCTGTGTTTTAGCATGTCTAACTATTTGAATGCATAACACAACTTAATTTATTCATTTTATTTTTTCTTAAAGTAGCATTGTGATTTCCACCCCCCCTCAGAAATTCTGTGTTGTGTATTTATATTTTTCTGGTTATCAAATGAAGGCATAAAACATTTCATCATTTATCATTTAATTATTGAAATTTAAGCAAACTTTATTTTTTGGCAAACAAAGGGGATTTACAATTAAAATTAAAACATGGAAGAAATATTGTGTGTTTATTCCTGTATTCCATTTTACTAGTAGTAATAGTAGTAGTAGTAGGCTGTGTACATTCTATTGTCATTATTTCAAACCAGACTTTTATTTTGACGGGTTGCCGTGAATACATTTATAGTTCTGTGTGATATGATGCTAGTTTTACTTAAATCAAACGGTAAAATGCTCATGAAGTGACTCTCAGAGCAGTTCTGGAGATGTTGTTCATGTGTTTATGTCCTCATTTAGTAAGACGGCAGACGCCGAAATCACCGCGAGCATCACACGAGCTTCATTGCATGTGTGTGTGTGTGTGTGTAAACCGCGCGCCTGCGCAATTCATTGACAGAGACAGGCAGAACATACAGGATTCATATTTAAATTGACTTTTGCGGCTTTCTATTTACAGATACTTGTCCATGTCGTGATTTGATGTGTAATGACCTACTTTTGGTTAATTAATGCAAAATTTGAGAAATTTCTTGACAATCTGCATTAAACTCTGAATTCTGTTTTTATGACTGAATAAAGACTTAACTGCGTAATTTTCTCACTTATCATGCGCCCACTTGCCTGATGTGAACATAATATCTTACATGTCTTACATTACATACCAGTGGTGAAAGGGCCAGTGTAATGCAAATATATCTGAAAGGTCTGCATGAGGAAATCTTCACCTTCTCGCGAGACCAATCAGATCTCGCAAGACACATCGGATCTCGTCACACCCCTTATATATATGTGTATATATATATATATGTATATATATATATATATATATATATATATATATTATATATATATATATATATATGGTGTGTGTGTGTGTGTGTGTGTGTGTGTGTGTGTATATGTTAGTATATGCGCGCTATGGTGTTGGCTACCTGTGCAGATCACAGTTGAAAAAGCTTGGCTATATAGGATTGATTCAGTCTTGTGCTGTATGTTTTATTAAAGAGGTGGCCACGCTTGTCGGTAAACTCAGCTGGAGAACGCCAGTTCCATTGTTACTAACATAATTCAATGATCTTGTGTTTTCTGAAAACCATAGTTCCAAGAAACATTCGCAAACAGCATTGCAGACTTGTGTAGTTGGACCTACTGTACAGAGCAATACCTGGTTAGAATCTTCCAGTCTGTGTGTTAGCATGTCAACAATCAACTGTGTTTTTTCAGAGTATGCATGTGCATAAATGCTTTGTGTGAATGAAGTATAATATTCCATCATTAATTGCGATCTGGGTTTCACTTTATTTTGATGGTCCCTTTAACACATTCTGTTGACACCGCTGTAGTTCCAGAACTAAATGTACAGTACTAAAGTACTGGGACGATTTTGCGCGAATTATTTCCCAGTACCATTTAAAGGGTTGCATTCACACCAAATACTAAAGTACTGGGACGATTTAAGAGTGTCGTTAGTGATGTAGTTTTTGGATGGTTTTCAACAACGAAAACAAAGAAGAACAACGTTAACAACAGAAGGATGGAGGATGCTGTGATCGGAGCTGTGTGTTTGTTGTTTTTGAATCATGGCGAGTGAAGGCGTTTTCGTACACATTTTACCAATCAATGTATACTTACGTCACCGGTAGTTATGCTGGTTAGACCCTACTCCGGAGTAGGAACTAATTTGGTTCTTAAAAAGGCAGTCCGGTACTAAAATCGTACCCAGTTCCGGTGCGAAAACACCAAAAAGTGGGTAGGTCACAATTAGTTCTTAAAAGTGAAAAAAGTGACGTGACATAAAGCCAAGTATGGTGACCCATACTCGGAATTCGTGCTCTGCTTTTAACCCATCCAAAGTGCACACACACAGCAGTGAACACACACACACACCGTGAACACACACCCGGAGCAGTGGGCAGGCATTTATGCTGCGGCGCCCGGGGAGCAGTTGGGGGTTCAGTGCCTTGCTCAAGGGCACCTCAGTCATGGTATTGAGGGTGGAGAGAGCGCTGTACATTCACTCCCCCCACCTACAATTCCTGCCTGCCCGTGACTCGAACTCGCAAACCCTTGGTTTGAAATTAGTAATGTTTTTGAGTTTGGCAGAGAGTTCCCTTTTTTTAATTTTTTTATGAAAGTTCTGGTACTAAGAAAAGGTTCCTGTGGTGCGAAAGGCCCTTATAAGTAGCGTTTTACCTACATGTCTACTAACTCTGATTAGAGTATTAGCAGAGTATTAGTAGACTGGAAGGGTTAGTTTTAGAATAAGTTGACATGTACTTGCAAAGTTACTTATAGTCAGTAAAATGTCTGTTGAGAGATCATGACAATAAAGAGTTAGCAGATACGAGCTAGTAGACATGAAGATGCAACAATACTTACTGTCAACATAATGTTCAAAAGGGACCATCAAAATAAAGTGTTACCGTGATCTTGAATCAATTAATTAGCAGAAGTTATTACTCTACCACTGCACATGACATCATTAATGACATTTCTATATTATCGACCCAATGTGGTTCAAACAATGGAGGTATGACAGTTACAGTATTGAAAAACAGCTGTGACTGGCTAAATTTCTCCAACTGTGCATTGCAGTGCGGCAATTAAGCAGTGTTTTATGTTGTTGTGTGTGGCAAATGCACCCCAGATCGTTTAAAAATGTTCAAACCAAATTATTTTTTTTTATTTATTAATTTATTTTTTTTACACCAAAAATGTATTCACTACTTATAATTCCCTGGATGCTAATAGCACAATACTGATTATAAACTAAAGTATATAGTGTTGAGTTTTGTGAAAATAGCATAAACTATAATTAGCCTAATTACTTAAATGAAAGTAAGTGTCTTCAACTCATGTGATTAAACTAGATAAGGGCACCAGTGATGCCCCTGTGTGCAATAACTGTGTTTTACGATGCTGCATATCATCCATGTCCTACTTCCAATTGCGATCTCCTTTCACCATGATTTTTACATTGAAAGTATTCTGTAGCAGTCAACATAATGCAGTAACTGTTGTTTATTTACCCTAAAAATTGTTTACTTACCCATACGGTATGTCGTTCCAAACTCATAAGACTTTTGATCATCTACAAAACACAAATTAAGATATCCCTCTATTCAAAATCCATGAAACCAAGGTGCTAGTGCAACTCTTGAGATCAGGGGAGTGAGGTTTTCCTGCACAGCTCTTACCAACTGGCCTCTGTTACACACGCATACAAAAAGCACATCAAATATGGTAAATGGAAGCTCAAACACACTGTACTTGTTTGACACATATTATAAGAACAAATAAGGTTTGTTCTCATGCGTCATGCAAGAATGTTTGAACTTCTGCAAGAATCATCAAGGTTTTTCTGGCACATCAAGCAAGTGTGGTCAAGCTTCTGTGTTTACTATACATTTAATGTGTTCTATGTATGTGCTTTGTTCCTTTGTGAATAAAAGCCTAAATTAACTGAGCCAAATCCAATTTAAAAGACTTGTATTAAACCTCTCGATTCATATGGATTAATTTTACTGTACAGTGTTTTAATGAACTTTTTGAAACGTCAAAGTTTTTCTTGTTTGGACTTTCAGTGGAGACTTATGGGTTTGGAATGACATGAAGGTGAGTAAATGATGACATAATTTTCATTTTTGGGTGAACTAACCCTTTACTTAACTATACTATACTAACCCTATACTAAACACAGAACATTCCCTTAAGTGTAACAGGAATCTTCAAAATCATTATTTGCCTCTGAAATGTCTATTTTATTGCAAAAATCAGATCTCATTGTCCTTTCTTCATGAGTCAAATGGGAATATAACCGTTACTTTCCATCTGCTTTGCATGCACAGGCACATGAGCAGTATAGTAATCTTTATGGTCGGTAGCTCTTTTATGGTCTTATCCGTTTGATCTCATCATTACAGCGATGCTCTGTGATCACCTCTAGAAGTCAGCAATAGTATCCCTGCATCCTGGAGCAAAAAGACGTAATTAACATCTGCCTAATGTTGGAAACTCAGAAGCAAAACTAAGATAGTCTGTTTTTTTCTTTATTAAGAACATGCTATGTGGTGCTGAAGTTATTAAAGGCCAACTAAGACAGGCATACAAATGTATTTTATAAACATTCAGTCCTTAAACCAAAGCTTTAGAGCCACTCTGACTGTGAGCTCCAGCAGACCTAGAACCTTAAGATAACAGTACCCCAAAGGGTTTAAGCAGCACCTGTTCACAAAAATTAGAGACAGCCAATGCCATCATGTTCACCTTGAATGGCCAATACATTGTAGTTCACCTTAGTTTTTCACGTGATGTTATGTCAGGATGAAGGATCAGCAGATCTTAAACAGGCTCTTCAATTTGTGATCCAACTCTAATTAACAATATGCTCAATAACACTGTAATTCCACAGTGAGCATGGCCAATGATTAACCCCTTAGATGCCTGTGGGCCTATCATCATACTAGCTGTACCCTTGCACATTAGTAAGCATATAGATCAGTCAGCATGTACACACACATACGCTATCCAATTAGCTTCAGCTGATAGGCCTTAAAATAGACATGGAGGATGTATTTCACGGACCACTTGCTCCTTGGCTCTTGATTCGTGAATGGATTCATCTCTAGTGAAGTGGTGACATTTCTTGACTGATTGCAATCAATACGGGCGACCTCTTCCAAAAACAGAGTGCTCAACGCTTAACTGAGTCTCTTAGTACCCTGTGACAATCGGATGCATATCAGGATGCAACCAAAACATCTTCTTAAACATGTAGTGAATGTAGAATTGGAGTCCCATTGGCGCAACTTCCCTGTCAAGTGGCACACAATGATGCATGATTGATATGAACACCCCTGGCTTCACACTGGTAAGTCAACAACTGTTAGACCCCCACTGGATGCAAGAACAGCAGGTTTAGGCCAGAACATAGCCCATCAAGATCTATCAACATTATGTGACAGTGAATTCCTCGTAATCTTGGCTATGAGATAATGCAATGAGCACTGCAATAGAACGTCCTTGTTGAGCTATACATTTTGCAAATGTGAATCTTACATTGGGTTTTTATGACATAAAAAAGTACAAATATTTTACATTTACGTTTATGTTTGTAGCAGATTTATACTTAACAAGGTTAAGGATGTTCAACACCATTGTCACCCAAGAATGTTTCAATGCCAGATTTGTAGGCTATTACCCCAATTATAAATATGTGGTTACAATGGTTATTTATTGTCACTAACCCTGAGGCAAACATGAAAATTATACTTACATCAAAACATTACAGTTAAATAATTTATTTTTCAAAACATGTTTTGTGGCTACCTGCAACATTCAAAATATTTTGAAATAGAATGGTAGAGGGTTAAAGGTAAGTACAAAATTGTTAAATTACAGAATTAACTAGAAACTATTGTGTTTAAGAGACCCAATAAGTGCAAACATAATGAAATACTGCAATATCAGAGAAACTAACCTCTGTTTGAACCATATGGACAAGAAATTAAAAACAAAACAAAAAACATGATAACAGTCCATCAGATATATGCCTAAAATATTTATTATTTTTAAAGATGGAAATGTCACAGCATGAGTGGAAAGTGTGGTGTACTTATGAATAAACCATTTTTAGATTATTCTGAAAGCATGGTAAAATAATAATAATAATAAATAAATAAATAAACCATAATGTATTGGCTTATATTCTGATAGATATCATTCAAAAAAATATTTAAAATAATTAATGTTTTATTATAATTATTTTTTTATGCATCATGTTCAGCATCCAGTTGATTGTATTAGTCACAAATGGAACACATTGTTTCCTGAGCATGACTCCAAATTCCAGGACAGGCGGCTGCAAATAACACAGTTCATAACTTCAAAATGCACAGAACAAAAATGAGAAGGAAAATAAGGGTCATGTTTGGTCTTGTGACTTTTACATAGCGGCCAGTGTCCACAGCCCCATTTGTCATTTTCCCAGAAACCTGTTTAGCACTAGTCCAGTCTTCCTGGACTAAAGCCTTCAAATAAGCTTTGTATTATGTATAACCTGACATTTGTTTTTTCATTCATTGTACCATTTACAATAAAATGTCCAGAATAGAAAATCTTTTGTTTTAATAGATTTATGTGAGGCATTTGTTATTGTAGAGAAAGAACAGATATGTTTTATCAAATGTGTAACAATAATGAGAGCAGGGGTGTAGCTGTTGCAAAGAAACAGGGGCTACATTGAGCTAATTCTAGAACTCAACTAGATGTAGAACACTCAGTGACCTATTGTGATATAGAACTTCTCTAGATAAGCCATTCTTTCACATGGAGCATCTGGCACATAGAGTGTGCCGTACCAACAGTGTTTACAGTGAATAGTGTGCCTTTCCATGCTCTTTAATGCATTCTCCCAGTTGCCTCAGGCAGTGAAGAGGGATTCTAAATGTGTCCAGAGCGCCGCTCCAATGATTGAGTCACAGCTCAGCCAGCACTCTGAGGGGAAGGAAGAGAAATAAGATGGAGGGGACATCAGAGGAGGAGGGTAGGGGGATTCTCTGTGTGCCCCCTTTTCTACGTCATCGCTGCTTTTGTCTATTACTTGCTCCTCTTTCTCTCTCAATTTGCTCAAGCCGCACTGCCTCAGGTTTTGCACTCTGGCAATTAATTAATCAAGTTATTCAATTATTTATAGTTTCTTCTTGCATTTCCTGCATTTTAGCATCAACAGGAAGTGCAGTGTCAAAGCATGCTGGACTGCACCCTGCACCCTGCACAATGACTCACAAACCTGTGTGCATGTTATGTCTTCCTTTGAATCACACTGCATAGATACACTGAGTATAGGAAGGGGGAGATTGGGCTCTACTGACTGGCAACTTCCTTGATTTCTGTTTTCCTTCTTTAATCGACTCCACACTTCTCAATTCTTAAATACGAGCTAAGTGTGCTTTGAATGTCAGCGCTCTCAGAATTGTAAAATACTTCTGGCGCTATTGTTCTGCCTCTGCTTCATTCTCAACAACACCAACCCCCCTTGCCTGTGTGTACTGAATACAAGCTGCAAGCAGTCACGCAGCTGTTTCCATGGCAATATCTATCTGCGAGAAAGATTCGTTAACCCTCTCTCACAGGCATTCCTCACCAAGAGCCCACACTGTCTATGGCCAAAGCAAGGGCGCTGCTATTTACAACGGACTGTGTTACATTACAGACACACATATGTCATCTTCTTCAGCTTTTCATTTGTGTGGGAATATGTGTTAGGGTTTCCATTGTGGCTGATATATTATTATCCACTAGGCTGAGTCCACATGATTTACTGTACTCTGAATACACTCTATGCTATAGAAAAAAAGAAGATTTTGTGGATCGGGATAGAAAGCATTGGAGGAAATCAATTAGCAATGGCTGCAACTTTTTTTTTCGCCACCAGCTGATTTAAAAAGAAACAAACAAACAATTTCTATAGATTAGTGGTTCTCGGCTGATTGTGCTTCAGGATTTCACCAAAACTGTTAAGCAAATATGAAAATGTATTGATGTTAGTACGGACTGCTTAAGCTCAGCAATACATGAAAAATTCATTAAAATAAATTATTTCATGTTCTCTGTAGTCACTAATTCACCATGCAAAGCATATAAACCTTGTGAACATGCCTGCAAGTGTAGTCGATATCACATTTTCTATGGTTTTGTTTATGGGTTTTGGGGATGAAGGTATAGTATCTATCTTATTTGCCTAGCTTTGACCAACTGATGAATTGATATGCACCAAAATATTGTTTATAGGACACACATTTTCCCCACATCCATAACCCCATTATAAGAGTTTTTTTTGTTGTTGTTTTTTTACCCAATTTTGTTGTGACCTCCCTGTTAAGTTCTCAGTCTGGATGCTGGAGTACCCCCAACTCTGCGCATCTTTGACATCTCTCTTATCTGACACACACATTTGAGGTCTTGACTAAAACTGAAAGGGATTTCCCCTTTCAAAGTGTAATTTTGACACTGTGTCTTGGCATTGATGCTATGGAAACTCGTTTACACACATCAATGTCCATTGGCCGAATGTATGGACATGGTGATATAGCACAGTGTGTAACCATGACCATAGACAGATGCCTGAAATGCAAGTCATCAGAGTCATATGTTTGTTAAGCACGTTTGAAAATCTTTGTGTGTGTTTGTGAATTACACAGGAGTTAGTCTGTAATGGCAGGAAAAAATATAGGAGATGTACAGTATGATCCCATGTCAACACTTCATTATGTGTGTGGCCTTTATGGGTGAGAAGCATGCATGGTCAGTCCTTGAAGGAGCTGACTGTGTAAAGTCCACCCATTGACCCAACTACGGAATCCAATGGTGTGGGCAAAGGTATATTGTGCGTAGATCTTTTACTTGCGCTTCTGAAAAGTTCACTTCATTTATAAGGATTTAGTTTCAATTTAACTCTGGCGCCGTGTTTAATCTGACTCCAATTTTCAAGTGATGATTTAATTTAGACTGTGTTTGAAATTAAAAACTGATCACAAATACAGATTATGTATTAATTTAGATATTTAATTATTCTAGACATCCCATACTTTCAATCATTCGTTCATCAGGGACCCGATGTAGCTTTTTAAGTCTCACGTCCGCCGTACAGGATCTCATGAACACAAACTCGCCAGTCTGAGCATAGTCAGAGGGTGCAAGGTTAACCTATACCTTTCAGTCAGCTGCCTACTGCTTGATCAGAACAAAAAGTGTAGTTTGTTAGGTCACTTGCTAAGTCAGCGATAGATAGAATTTAAAAGATCTCCGATTGAGTTCTTACTACTCCTCTCAGTCATGAGCCTTTAGTCTGACCTATCCTGGACACAGATTTGAGGTAACATCAGCCTCCACATGATCTACTAGATCTACTCTCCTATGATTTCAGGAGAGTTCAGAAGCTAAACATCTGTGAATGATGTACACATGTAGGATAATGTTCAGTTAATATGCTAATTGCAACTCATGTTCCATGTCTGTGTGAGAGCAAAAATGCTTAAATAATACTATTGTGTAAATGAACCTTTTAGTGCACCCTACAAGCACCTAATTGACCATGTGTGTTAGATAAATGAGCGTTGTGTATGTGTGTGTTATCCCTGGTTAACAAATACAAAGTGAGAGACAAACCTGCCTATATGACCCTAGGAAACATATCTAGTTCAGTTAAGAAACTGTATGAAATGGTACAGGCTGGTTGGTCCTTTATATGTAATCTGCTAGCAGTCACGTAATTTACTACATGGCCAAGCTAATTGGCCTCTGCTGATTTTTACTGCCAATGACTGCTCGCTCAACATTTAAATAGTCTGTTTCAGTGAGTCTGGTTCACTGGTTCAATGGTCTGGCTTGCTTGCTTGTTTATGTACTGTATTTATGTATGTATGTATGTATTTATGAATGAATGAATGAATGAATGAATGACACATTGCCCCATCCACCCGCACACCAACAACTCATTATGTATGCCTATTCATGCAGCAGCATGAACTTACTTGAACACAGTAGTGTTTCTGTGTATCTACTGGCAGTTGCAAGTCCATACTTGCATATGTGTGTAGCAGATCTAGCCTGCCAAAACAAAATACATTAACATTCGTCATAAACATTAACATGCTAAAACTATTTGACATTTAAAACTACTGAAACTAACCAAGAGTGGTCATGATTGAAATTATATTTATTTGAGCAAAGACGGCAAGTAGGTTACAATCTTCCATTTGGTCATGCACCACCTGATCAACTGGCATTGACATGAATGGAAATAGTCAGTCCTCATTACTCATGTTCAGTAAATTGGCATTGCATCAAGATCAGACCAAGAATGGGAATTATATGAATGACTCTTGTGTATTGTTTTCCTCCAAGGTAAGTGATCTTACTATGCGCTAAAATGGAAAGTATTCAATTTGACTAGTGCACTATATTCCAATTCTTCTAAAGCCGTACAATGTCTTTGTGTCAGGAACTGGCTGAAATTTATTTATGATGTCAAACATCATTGGGTTTTTCGTGTCTCATGAGTAATGATCATTGACAGAATTTGTATTTTTGGGTGAAATGATCCTTGATGATATTCATAAGGCCATTGAGTTTGAACACGATGACTGCAGTCAGAACACTCCATCTTATGACCACCCATATCCCATCATGTACGGAGGGAAGGGGGTTGTGGGATTGGCTGTAGAAAACAGATGAATGAAAGCCTCGCGGAAAGTCATCAGTGAGATGATACGAGAGTAAAGTCTTGAACATTCATCAGTTTTACAACCATTGATTTTCACATGCCACAAGCTCTCCTGCTGTGACGCTTCCCATCAAGGTGAGGCTGTTATCGGGATGTATTTTTCAACCTTGTGTCTTTGCCGTGACGCTGGAACGTTCTGTTCCCTCTTGAGGCAAGAGGGAAAATTATTTCAAATTTCATATTAGAAGCAGTTTAGCCTGGTGTAGGAAAATGACTAACGTTAATAGTGATGAGTTTACAGATGTTATGTTGACTAAAAATGTGAGAGCCCTACAGCCAACTTAACTGATGTTTAAGCTTCAAAATAAGGGGAATTTTTTCTTCAGTCTGTGTCCTTAATCACTACCAGCCATAGTGGCAGAGCCTACGTATAACCATAAGGGAAAATTATCTGAAACTTTGTTAACATTCTTACTTATAAAGGTTTTGATTTCAGCTAATAAAGGACCACTTTTTTCGTATTGTATTATCTTGTTTGACCAATGAAGTAACGATTTAAACAGTAACACAATTTTAGAAAACTGATTTTATAAGATGGTGTCAAAATCATTCTAAAACACATGCCACTAATCAAACTAAAATCAAATATTAAAAATACTAAATTAGCAAATAATTTTTAGCACCATGAAATCAAAATTGTCTACTGTAAAATGATTTTTTATTTAAAAAAAGTTTTATTCAACTTTTATTTGTAACATTTCTTTATGAAGTTAGACATGCATCAGTGTTCATAAAAGATATATAATATAAAAGCACTAGAATATTCCAAAATGTTACAGAATATTCTAAAATGTTCCCATCCTTGCAAAAGCAAAATGTCTGCTAAAAGAAAAAAAAAGTGCAAAATTAGTACAAAAAACTTATCTGTACTAAACCAATGTTTCATATTTATGTAAGTTTTAAATTTAAAAGACCTATATTTACCAAAATACTGATGCTATGTTAAAATAAATACAATAATAATTTGCATCATCAAAAAATTTAAGTGAAAATTTTACATTGTGATATTTGTATTTTTTTATGGAACATTGCTATTTTTGTTATAAATCATTTGTCTGTGCACATCATTATTTCTTGCCGTCAGTCACATGAGATCGCAGCAGTTAGCAAACAGCAATGATCCAGTGATCCAGTCAATTCCAGATGGACAAAAATCTTGCCCTATATTTTTCTCATTTGAGAAGTCATTTCACTCAGATATATGTTACAATGGTGAGTAAAAAATGATTTTATATTCTATTACATTCAAAATTTTCTAACATTAAACCATGCAACACCAATGAGCAATGTTTTAAATAACCATATAGATTTTTTTTCTTATATAGCAAATAAATAAAATAATTAATTTAATGAATACAAAAAAAGTTCTGGACAGTCTCTTCTTTCTCTGAACTTTGAAATTATGTACTTTTCCACAGTTCTTTGTTTTTTCCCCCCTGTTTTAAAGTTGGTTTTCAGCTTACTTTAGCCGTCTGTGTGGCCTGAGGCTCTAGGAACCCATGGCAGTCTGAGACCCTGTTGTCCTTGTCCCACTGACCCAGTCCAAAATCCTGCCCTGGTAGAAGGTCTTATTTGATTGATCTGATAAACCAGTCATGGAAAGACTGAATTACATGGCTAACAAAGGCCTAACTAACAAGCAATCTGGTGGGGCAGCACATGAAAACCTAATTGATTAATAGCAATAAAACACATTTTAAATTAACTTTTGCATTTCAGTAGTCTTATTTTAGATATATGTTTTTGTAAGCAATGAACAGTGTACATAAAAAGAGCAGACAAGATTCATTAGGGCAGCAATGCATTAAGTCTTATGCAACATGTATGCGTGTGTATAAATAAAGGTCAGTGCACGTATTGGAACTCATAAATATGTAACATAAATATGAATTATTCTCAAATTCTAAATGCTTGTATCTCAAGAGTCCTACAACAGGTACATTGCAACTCAGCAAACTTTGAGGGAATGGACTGGATCAGACGGAATCCGGCCTAAGGGTTCTAGAAAGATTCTCTCTCTTTCTAAATTAGGTATTATATATATATATATATATATATATATATATATATATATATATATATATATATATATATATATATATATATATATAACCATTCCAAGGTTTGAGGTCATTACATTTTTCAGTGTTTTTAAAAGAAATCTTCGATGCTCAGCAAGATTGCATTTATTTGATTACAAATTCTGTAAAAATAGTAACATTAATAATGTTTGATAACACTTTAGAATTGAATGCATTAATAAACCATTAATAAACATTATATAATGCTTAACTTGCATGGTCATATGAATTGAAAGTTTAATGACATTTGTAAGCATGTAATTTTACATTAAATAACAATTTGTTAATTATTAGGGAATGTTTAATATGTACATTAGTAAACATTAACACGCATATTATATTTCTAGCTATGTGAATATGGTATTACTTTATTTTAGGGTCTCTTAACTAGTTGCTTATTAGCATGCATATTACTAGAATATTAGCCATTTTTAAGTACTAATTAAGCACATATTAATGCCTTATTCTACATGATCTTATTCTACATCCCCAATACCTAAACTTAATAACTACCTTACTAACTATTAATAAGCAGCAAATTAGGAACTAATTGAGGGAGAAAAGTTATAGTTAACAGTGAATAAGTGTTCCCTTTTCTAAAGTGTTACAGTGAATATATTAACTAATGATCTGTAAAGCATTATGTAATGTCTGTTAATGATTTGTAATGAAATGTTACCATCTGTTTTAATATATTTTAAAACATAATTTATTTCCTTGATGGCAAAGCAGATATTTTCAACATCATTACTCCAGTTTTCAGCAACATGATCCTTCAGAAATCATTTTAAATGCTGATTTTGTGCTCAAGACACATTTCTTATTATTATTATTTTATTTTATTTATTTTTTTAATGATGAACAGAAAGCTCAAAAGAACAGCATTTATTTTTAAATATAATTTATTTGTAACAATGTTAAAGTCTATCAATATAAAACTGTCACTTTCGATTTTGATGCATCCTAGCTAAATAAAAGTATTAATTTCTTAACAAAAAAAAAAAAAAAAAAAAAATATATATATATATATATATATATATATATATATATATATATATATATATATATATAAACTATTTATTTAAGAGGGTGAATGATGCAGTGTCCTCTTGTGTTCTGCAGATTTTAAACATTAACACTTAAGTGTATAACACACTCAAGCAAAGTTTGAAATCATTTGTGTAAGCACAAATAAACTGCCCAAAAGTGCATTTTCAGAAATCAGCAACAGAAACAGAAAGAATGTCTATCTAAGCCGTTTCAGGACTTCATTACTACAGATAAAGCAATACATCATGATGTAAACCTCAATGTGAGAGTTGAAAAAAAAAAAAAACTTAATTGCCATTCTGCAACACAACTGAGTGACATTTTTTCTAAGAGAATTTGCAACGAACAGATTCAAGTGTTGTAGCACTTCCAAAGTGCATACGTTCATGTATGCTTTCCAAAGCGAATTTTTGAGTGAGTCAGCACTGGTGAAATTGCTGTAGCTATTCGGATTTACCTCATGATTGCCTTTAAGTTTACAGATATTTAAATGGAGACAGAAATACATTTTCTTTCACAGCCTCCCCTGAGACAATATGCAACAAAAAGTAAAGGGCATAAAAAATCCTACAACTGATAAAAGATGATTGTGGCTTCTCAACATTTAATAGGCTCTCTATACATTGTGAAGAAGGATTATAATGAATTTTTGAGAAGAATAGCTGGGTGCTCCATGAACGCTTTTGGTCAGGGGAATGTCCCCCACCCCCACCCCCACTTGTATTATTATTATTATTATTATTATTATTATTATTATTATTATTATTGTTATTATTATTATTATTATGTTATTTATTATATAGTTTGGAGATTTGTAGCTGAATTTTTTAAGTTTTGTCCTGTGACATGAGTCATCATAAATGATGAAAGTGTGTGTGTGTGTGTGTATTTTGTGTTTGTTTGTTTGTGTGTGTGTTTGTTTGTTTGTGTGTGTGTGTTTATATATATATATATATATATATATATATATATACACACTCACCGGCCACTTTATTAGGTATACCTATTAAATTGCTTGGTAACACAAATTGCTAATCAGCCAGTCACATGGCAGCAACTCATGCAATGCATTTAGGCATCTTGATGTGGTGAAGATGACTTGCTGAAGTTCAAACTGAGCATTAGAATGGGGAAGAAAGGGGATTTAAGTGACTTTGAATGTGGAATGGTTGTTGGTGCCAGATGGGCTAGTCTGAGTATTTCAAAAACTGCTGATCTACTGGGATTTTCACGCACAACCATCTCTAGGGTTTACAGAGAATGGTCCGAAAAAGAGAAAATATCCAGTGAGTGGCAGTTGTGTGGACAAAAATGTCTTGTTGATGTCAGAGGTCAGAGGAGAATGGGCAGACTGGTTAGAGATGATAAAAAGGCAACAGCAACTCAAATAACCACTCATTACAACCAAGGTATACAGAATACCATCTCTGAACACACAACACGTCGAACCCTGAGGCAGATGTGCTACAGCAGCAGAAGACCACACCGGGTGCCACTCCTGTCAGCTAAGAACAGGAAACGGAGACTACAATTCACACAGGCTCACCAAAATTGGACAACAGAAGACTGGAAAAACGTTGCCTGGTCTGAGGAATCTTGATTTCTGCTGCGACATTCAGATGGTAGGGTCAGAATTTGGCTTAAAGAACATGAAAGCATGGATCCATCCTGCCTTGTCTCAATGGTTCAGGCTGGTGGTGGTGGTTTAATGGTGCAGGAGATATTTTCTTGGCACACTTTGGGCCCCTTAGTACCAGCTGAGCATCGTTTAAAAGCCACAGTCTACCTGAGTATTGTTGCTGACCATGTCCATCCCTTTATGACTACAGTGTACCCATCTTCTGATGGCTACTTCCAGCAGGGTAATGCACCATGTCACAAAGCTCAAATCATCTCAGACTGGTTTCTTGAACATGACAATGAGTTCACTTTACTCAAATGGCCCCCACAGTCAACAGATCTCAATCCCATTGAGCAGCTTTGGGATTTGGTGGAACGGGAGATTCGCATCATGGATGTGCAGCCGGCAAATCTGCAGCACCTGCGTGATGCTATCATGTCAATATGGACCAAAATCTCTGAGTAATGTTTCCAACACCTTGTTGAATCTATTCCAAGAATTAAGAATTAATTAAAGCAGTTCTGTAGGTTAAAGGGGTCCAACCCGGTACTAGCAAGGTGTACCTAATAAAGTGGCCAGTGAGTGTGTGTGTGTGTGTGTGTGTGTATATATATATATGGTGCTGAAGAATTTGAAGACAATGATGACAGTGATGATCATCATTCGGCTAAAACTGACTGCAGTTGCATTTACAATAAAATAAAATAAAAATTTGAATAACATAAATAAAAAGAAAGGCATCAGAAATCTTGGTTTCTTGTGCCTGCAGCCATGTTTCTTCTATTGCTTGACTGTAAAGCAATTTAGATTCAAATAACTACATGTACAGTAGTGTCAAAGGAGCATTGTCATTTCCATTGTCATTATCCCAGTGGTCTTTAGTATCATAGCTGTCATTCTTATTCATTAAAGCATCCAATTGCGTTCGGACAGCCTGGAGCTCTCGCTAAAGTACGTTACTTTAATGAGATGACTGTAAAGATGTCTTGCATCCAACCCGAGGTTGGATAGAGGGCGAAACTTGAAAGTAACCAGGAAATGTGTCTTAACGGCCTTCTTATTCTCTACATGCACTTGAAAGAGGTGTGTCAAGTTTTTTTTACCAGAGAAAGAACTTGTATCAGTGTAGGTTGATTCGACCCTTGGGTCTATGGGATTAGCAGGACTTTACTTGTACAAACATGACTCCATTAGCTAATCACATGATACATTTCCCCCGTAACTCTCAAACACAGAGGCTGACTAATGCATATTCATTGTAAAATACATGTGCGAGCTGGTGATGATAGCGCTACCAAAAATGACCATATGGTGATGCCATAATTTGGAATTTCATAATCTTGAGAAAAACAAAAGGTTTGAATGTGTTCATTTAAAGCAGACTTTCGTATTTTGTTGGACGTTTAAAATCAAGATACAACTATAAGTTGTTAGTAGATTGGTTTACCTAATTAGCTGTCACAACAATAACAATATATAGTTTGAATTGCTTAAATGTGTATGCCTTGATGGATGGAATGATATACAGTATTTATGTTTTAGTTTATGAAAGCAAAAGGTTGCTTCACCCATTTCTCCCACTGGAATTTCCTCTCCAGAACATTAAGCACAACAACAATAGACTGTCCAAGTGAATGACATGGAACATAAGGATAAGACTAGTTCTAAAAGACAAAGAAGCTTGTTTAGTGTGTCCAGAACATGTGTACTCTATATATTTTGGGCTTGTACTCTGACTACTGTGTTTTGTACATGCCCACAACTGAAATGAAAACAAACACAACCAGTGTGGTTGTTTATTTATTTATTTATTTATTTATTTATTGAGTATTGAGTATTTAGCTTTACATCCAGAACCTTGTCCGTGGTCCTGAACCCACTCTTTCACAGCTGAGTGGACATGATGCTGTCCATGGTCCTAAAATTACTCTTCAGTTATAGTCTTCAGCAAAGGTACATCTTATTGGGCCTTTCTTTCAGAGAAGAAAGACTTGGACAGCCCAGCAGAATGTATTTAATAGATATGTGATCATTTGTATTAATATTCGTTGTGACACACGGAGGATCAATAGTAAGGTTTTAAAATTCTCATATAAGGCAGTTCATTAGGATTCCATATATAGACCACTGCCAAGCACACATCTGACTCCACTCCACATTACACCCAGTAAACATATACTGTAAAATCAGGGGGTGTTGCTGATATGGCTTTTAATGCCTCATTAAACTAATCTTGTAAAGTGCAGCTGAACTTTTGCAGATAGTGCTGACGGCCATCTATCTCTGCCCTTCACATACATATTCCTCATTCAGTGGGGACCATCAAGGAGCTAACTGGGGGTCGAGGATGCCCACATCCCCACTGGGGCCCTCATGTCCAGGAGATGCAACAGAGAAGCTCCTTTAAATGTGCCATCGAAACACCGCTGCCCTGCATCACTGCTAGCATGGTTGCCTAGCAACTAGACAGCAAATGCCTGCATCCCTTATCTTCTGAGTAAAAATATATGGAAAAGAAATCACACCTCTTATGTGTCTGTGCAGTATGCACAATCATTTTTATCATTTTATTTGATTGCTAATCTTTATCTGACATTTCAAACTGCATGTTTGCGCGTGCAAAGAGCGGTTCTGATTTTAAATGGTTATTTCATCCATCCATTGTGTTTTTGAGGGTGTGTTGAGCTGAAGAATGTGGAAAAGTGGAAGAAAGGCATGAAAATGCGCCGGGATACTCTCGCAGCATTTTAATAGGTTGCAGCTCGCGAGCCGACAAGTACAGACATCATTCCTCCGCTAGACAAGCGCGTGGACAGACTGCCTTTCCTCTTTAGTTCGCTTTCGCTTTTATTTTTTTCAACAAACACCTGCATTTTATTCCGCACATTCAAAAAAGGACAATGTCCTTTTCTCTTGTTTTGAAATCTAAGCGTGTGCGTCGGAGATTTTTGTTCCAGTCTTGATTATTTTCTCGGTTACTGGAGGTGTTATTGCAATTGAAGTGTGTCATCATTTGCTCTGAACAAGAGCAGGAACATGCTCGGGGATTCAAGCGAGAGATAAGGAGGCTTTTCCAGTAGACTAGACAAATATTGGACATTTTCAAGCGTTTTATTGTGATACATACACATATCGCGCTTTTTTTTTTTTTTTTTTTTTTTTCTGCGTCTGCTTCGTATAAGGTTGTACTATGGACTACAAGCTCTGACGTCTGCATCAGATTTTACTGCTGCATTTCTTTACATGTGCATCTTTTCTCCCCTGTGACTTTGAGAGGAACATCTCAACCATCAGCAGTAGGGGATGCAGATTTCATTTTTTTCTCCCACCTCCAACCTTTACAGCTGAGGGGGGAAATAAATAAAAATATCACATACTGTGGAGCACCCCCTCTTTGAAGGAGCATCACTGGAGCCATGGCTTGTCCACAGCTTTGGACCTGGAAACTGCGACGACAGGTGTAGAAGGAGACTGATACTCTTCTTTTTTTTCTTTTTTTTTTCTTTTCTTTTCTTTTTTTTCATCATCATATCTTTATTTATTTATTTATTTTTCTCCATGGTTTGGTTGAAGAAGACTTTTCAGCACTTTTTCCAGAAGTCCTGTCGAAGCTGAGAGATGTCTGATCTTCTGGTGTTGATCGAGGGGGTCTCTGACCTGCACGGATTTCCATAGCTGAAGAAAAACAGCTGGGACCAATTAAATATTTTTTTCTGTGTCTTTTCCCCCTTTTTTATTTTTGTATTTATTTATTTATTTATTTTGGTTTTCTTTTCTTGATTCTTTTCTCTTTTTTTCCCGCGGGCCATCACAAATGTGGGCATTGATGCTTTGATCTCAATCATTCATTTGGCCTTTTTTTCTCCCATCCCCTTCTGTTGGATTTTTACATTTTTTTTTTTTTTTTTATTGTTTTCTTTCTTTCTTTTTTTCTTTCTTTTTTTGACATCAGTTTGGAGCACGGGCGGTTGGATTACTGAAACTGAATAAACGGATTTGTGGAAATGTTGGGTCATCAAGAAGACAAATTATGTGGAATTGTTTCTGCTCTGGCGGCCTTGTCCTTTGTCTGCTTTGCACAAAGGTAAGAATATTATACATATTGGAAATTATGACTGATTGAATAAATGAGCCCACATGTCGGTCAAATTCTAATAGACACCCAGATGATTGACAGACAGGGAATCATGACATAATTGTAAATTTTCTATGCCACTTTCTTGTTGTTGTTGTTTTCTTTTTATATGAATAAATAGTCAAATTTGTGTGTGTATGTATGAGCAGTGTTTGAGAGTGAAGGGGGGGGGGGGGGGGGGAGGAGAAATCATATGTGTAGGAAACATGCTCGCATTGATTCTATAGCGCATATAGGCCTATTGAAAACTAAACATATTTGTTTCTTTATAATTTGTCATACTATTTATTTTGTTCCTGTCGTTTATTCATTATTCCCTTTAAAAAAAAAAAAAAAAAAAAAAAAAAAAAAACTGTTCAGTTAAACAGTAAACGAATTAATTAAATAATAATAATAATAATAATAATTAGTATATATATATATATATATATATATATATATATATATATATATATATATATATATATATATATATATATATATATTACAATTTTCTAACCATATTCTACATCCACTTGGGCTTGTGATTTATCAGTGACAACTCAGTATTCTGGCATCAATTAAATTCAGGTCATAGAGCTGTGTTTTGAATCTCGTATAAGCAATATGTTGTAGCAACACTAACGATTTATTTATTTATTTATTTTTAACATCGTTTTCCAACATCTGTAACCAATATGTTTATTATTATTATTATTATTATTATTATTATTATTATTATTATTATTATTATTATTATTATTATTTTATGCAACGGTCCATTGAGTGAAATACAAATATACAAATGAGCAATGTTTTTCTTCTGATCCACCCCCACCCATGCCACCATGTCGCTGGCGTTAGAAGAGATCCATCATCACTCAGCCAATAAGAATAAAAACGACGACGCCTATCAGTCAATAATGGTTAATGACATGTGTTCATTGGTGATCATTGAGATGCGACGTGGCTTTGAAGCCTCAGAGGCCGAATGCACATATCTGTTCTCTGTGTCATACTGTGTTTGTGGAACACCTGTAAGACAAATGACAAGCTGATTATACTTTAAACATCGATGCCTATACTCATCACACGTCGTTTATCTATGATTAGTCAGTAAAAACATGAAATCAACAGTGGTGGCTTAAAACCAACGCCATTTTGACGTTTTACTACATTCCATTCAGTTTAGTGTGCATAGCGGATTTTTTCTTTTCTTTCTTTCTTTCTTTCTTTTTTTTCCCTCCAGATGCATTTTGAAACCCCATAGCCTAGGCTGTAATTATTGTTTGTTAAAATAAATAAATAAATAATTAAATAAAAACCACTAAGATATGCACCTAAAAAGGACGTGTTAAACCACTAAAGACCCAGCAGGAACCCCCAATTACATGTTCAGCCACACCCCCCCAATACTTGCATTTTACTTATATGTATATATATATATATGTGTGTGTGTGTGTGTGTGTGTGTGTGTGTATATAACGCTAATACATTATTAAACATACAAATATAAAGAATATGTTTCTATATTTACAGGTAACTATATATTTTTGTTAGCTGATACGTCCTGCTGTGTAATGTTCTATTCTGAATTTAAAACTATTTTATGTATTAATTAATAGGCGTACATTTTTAATGACCTCATAGTAATCGAGACTGAATATTTGCACTTTAAAAAAATTAATTGTCACACCACATAACCATAAAAAAAAAAAAAAAAAAAAAAAAACTAGTGAGGGCAAAGTGGTAAAACGGTCTACCATTTCATCTAAACACTCATATACATTTTATCCTAAAATCTTGATGTTGATGAAGAAAAGGGATATGTTATGCATCAACTACCCATCTGTTCACAGTGCCTCAGGGGTTGAAAACCCTGGCTGTAGACTGCATGTTTGAACCATATAAACCCAGTCATACCAGTCGTCAAAGCTGCATGTTGAACTGACCACCCTCTGTTGAATACTGACAATATGATGTTTTAAGGTTTTTGTTATTCAGCAAAATGACACAGCTGTACATTTTGTGAAGAAGTGTGCTTTTTGTAGGTGTTACTTTTTGGGATTAAATGGCACTCTCAATAACAGTTTATGCCCTGAAAAAAAGCAATGATTTGTTCAATCCCAAATATTGATGTTAATGATTATGTGGTGGTTAAATTGATCTAGAGATAAGCCTCTTCGGATTGGCGACATTCAAGAAAAAGAAAATCTGAATAAATACAAAATGCAGAGCAATAAATTCATCAAGGAAATATGATTTAATCAAATCACATGAATTAACAAATTAGCTACATGTTGTATAGATTGCTTTGCTGAATTTTAACAAAAAGTTCTCTCAATTCTTTCTCCTGCAGCACCTCCACCGGACATACCGGAATATCTGTGGCCAAGACGACAGTGGACAAATTGCTGAAGGGGTATGACATCCGCCTTCGGCCAGACTTCGGAGGTACACATGATTCTTTATTAGAAATGTGAAATTGTATATCCTTACCAGTCACTGTAGAAAAGGTCACTTATCTAGAGTATAGTGATAAACATTATCATTGACTGATGCAGTATGTATATAATCATGCAATGCAATGTATTTTACTTGTGGTCTCATGTCAAGACTTAATGTTAAAGTGAATGTACGAAGGCAAACATTTTCTAGAAATTGCTGAGATATATCTCATCGTTTAATAGCATCAATCTCAAGGTTAAGCAATACTGAAAGAAAACAAGGGGCTGTTTGAGATGGAAAGGCACTTTGTGCTGTTCTGTAACCCCCCGCCCCCTGGAAAAAGTTGTGTTGGTACAGTTTTCACAAAGGCTGAGCACACCGTTACAGCTTGCTGCTCATGGTCCATATTTCTGCACACGTTCACATTGTTGAAGGACAACAAGATGCTTTTTGAACCCCAAAGTCAGGGAAAATTTTGTGTCACCACACCCAGAAGTCAGCTTGTCCAGCTATCACAAGCCTTCTGTTTGTCCGCTGATATTGCAAAGAGACTATAAATTTGCTACAGAATACTTTTCATTTCAGCTCTATTCAAATATCATATATGTAGATTCTCTCAGAATGTATTTATGTTTTTTACCATAGATGCTTTTTGGTATTTTTGGATTTGTTGGTAGAAATGTCAAGTCCGATATAAAATTCTGTGCTGCGTTGTTGTCTGATTTACAGTATTTTAGAACACACTGACCAATTTGAGATCATTAACACGTTCTATGTTCTCTTCATTAAAGCTAGATTGGGTAGATTACTTATAAATTGTAGTTTGTTACTGATTCCATATTACATGACAAAAAATGTAGTTAGTAACATAATCCATTACATTACACATTTTAGGTAATATAATCGGACAACTTTTAAATTACTTTTAGGTTAAGTTGTTTATCACATTGATTTAAACAGGATAATCTTGTACCATAATGACATTAAAATACAAAAAGTAAGAAAATATAATCCGTTTCTTGTTATTTACAACATGAAGTGCATTGAACATTGCATTATGTCAGGGTTTCTCAAATTGGCATTTGTGAAGGAACTGCAAGGTGTTTGTGAGTTTAACCAAAAGTTAATAATTAATGAAATCATAAAAATGTAAAATTAAAATGAATCATTTTATAACATCAATCAAAATAAAACCCTTACTAAATATTTCATGCTTACCGTAGTTTATTGCTGTTGTGTGAATAATATCTAACCATGCAATCAATAAACTGTAGTGTTTTAAAAAGTAATCTAATTGAAGGATTTCATTTTTGGAATCTGATAACGTAATCCAGATTACATGTAATCAGTTACTACCCATCTCTTCTCTTCAACACAGTTTTTACAACACTCAAAGAATTTTCAGTCATTTCATCAGCAGTGATGGCCCCTCCACAGAGCACTGATGTGAGGTCAGTTACCCTGCAGCGCTGCACACTTGTATTGGGAGCAGCATCCGCTCTGATGCACACCAGGGAACTGTAGTCTATCACATCCTGATAATTCCATCATCAGTCAGTGCCCAAGTCTCCTGACACAACTGCTGACCAACTTCAGCTTTGGAGCGCCATGCATTTTAATTGGACACAGACCGCAGCTACGCTATAGCCAGCAAAGAGAGAGAGAGAGAGAGAGAGAGAGAGGGAGGGTGGGTGAAGAGGGCAGAGAGGATAGTGATGGAGGGAAAGAAAGAGGCCAGTTAGGTGGATGAGAAACCAGGCCGTCCTAAAAGAGCTTCATCTCTTTGTCCAGCTAGAGGGATAGCCGCGGGGTTTGGTCGTGGTGTATTTGTGTGCGTGCGCCCTTCAAATCGCACCAACACATGAATGCAAAGTCTGCTTACGCATGCGAGCATACATGGATTCACACACACATAAAAAGAGTTGCACCACTTTAGTGTGCTGTATTGCAGTGCAAAACAATTGAATGCTATTAAAGAAATATCTGCAATCTAGTTTAACAAACCTCAAAATGTGCTGAAATAAGCATTGTCATTATTCTTATTGCAAATACCTTATTAGAGATTGTACTGTACTGTTCTCGTACTGTACTAATTTGCTGACACAATTAAGGTTGCACCTGCAAATTGTGTTCATCACAAATTTTTACATTTCTGTACTATTTAGCAGAGTTGATATGTAGATTTTGTCTCCCCAAATGTTCTAAATGCACTTATTATTAAATAGAAAACAAAGCGTTACATATCGTTTGGATATTTAGTTAATTTACTTATGTTTGTCTCAAACACATAAAGTTTCCATTTTATGCTCATTTAGAAGTTCATAATGTAATTTTTTTGATTCGTTTAAATAGATGATTCATACAGGAAAGTGTCTCTCTTTATGAATGGGCCATTGAGCCATTGGTTCATTCGATTCATTCAGAAACAGTATATTGCTCGGAGATGCAACACAGTTTGTGTTGATCAAAACTGAGCAAAACAGACAATATTGTGTCTAAAAATATAACACAATATTAAGTTCTTATTTTTTGAACTGTTGTACAAAATCAATATCACATTTGCACTATATAATATTGCACTCGTTGCTTGTGTGATATTATATAAATATAAGAGATGAAAACTTCCTCAATATCTTGAATTTGTATGGATGTGTTCAACTTGAAGCGGCACTGCGCAGACCGATCGGAGTATGACATCAAAGTACCATGAGCAGAATTCAAACAGACTTCATGAAATGTAAGATGACGTACATGTGGCGGGTGTGTTAATTGCGTTAAAAAAGTGTATGTGTTAATTTTTTTCCCCATTACTAATTAATTAGATTAATGTGTTAAATCGACAGTCCTAATTATAAGCATTTCTACAAAATACCATTCAATGTTCCATGGGTGTGCTGTGAGGCTGAGACTAACGTATAAGATAACCCTTCTCACCCTCTTCGTGTTCATTGTTTCAGCAGCAGTAGATGATGAGTCATTTTATTCAGCCTTGCTTTACACTCGACGTCGTTGCCTTTTGTGTTTGCGTTGTGGTTATTGGCTTTGGCTCCCGTTCTCAACAAATAGCCCGATGTGGTGTACAGTCTAAGCAGAATTCAAATTGCGTTTTGTGTTTGAGTGGGATATGACTTTAAAAACACTGATGAGTCCATAGAAATTGGAGATCATATCTGACGTTTAGGGTGAAATATGCTAGTGGTTGTCTATCTACTTGTAATCATCATCATAATCATTCCTCATGAGGTACTACTGTCCCATTTAATATTTCAGAGACATTTCAAGGATTCAATATGATGAATGGTTTGATTCTTACTGGATTTGATCTTTGTACTTTTTATGATCTTGTTTTATTATTATTAAATTAAAAAAGGAAATACTTTATCTATTTTTTTTTTTTTTTTTTTTTTTAATTTTTCATTTTTGTATGTATGTTTTGCCCTTCTTCACAAAGGATAAACACAATACAGCTTTATTATACAGCTGTATATTATATGAAAATTATTAAAAGCATACAATGGATGCTGCTTTATTGGGACCTAACCTTAATCATTTTGGTTAGGTCCCAATATTGAACCTGCTGATCAAATCCAATTTCAATTATAGGGCAATTAAATATCTGTTAGGAACTTCATTAATCATATTTCCTTAATTTACTTTGAAATAAATGCATCTCCTAGCTGATATGCAATTGGAAATGGGAGAGGAACTAGACAATGGTGTGTGGAGTTATTTTAAATAGCCTCTGCCAACAAGATGGGCTTTTTGCACTTCTTTTTTTTTCATTACATTTTTTCTTCATTAGGTAAGCAGCTGTATACAATCAGCTGGCTATTATTGTGAAATACACTTCTTTAGAGTGAAACAAAACCTGCTGCAAATCCTGATCATCATATCTGGGTTTATTTTTGGATCGTGAACTGCTGTACATGAACACTTATGAATAATCTGCTAAACAGTGTGAATATTCCATTGAAAAAAAATGACAATGGAAAATGATCATTTTGATTCATTCAAATGAAACAGAATTCCCCATTGTCTAATAGAGGAAGACAGTGGATTAATTACAGCCCGTGCTGCCCTTATTTACAACCCCAATAATCAGGGCAGCCTCTGAAGGTCTCTGAAGACTTTGAATTTACGAGATTGCTGTTTCTCATTTCAAGACATCCTCTCTGAAATAAGATACCTTCATGTTCTCAGGTCTGGTTCAGTCCGGCTATGTCACCAGGGCCTGTTTATGTGTCGCTCATCAAAAAACATGCTGAAAGTTTAATCAACAGAATGGAACATGAATACAGTTGCCTAGATACACAACATGTCACACCCGAGGCCATAAATCATTGACCTTTTTTTTTTCTTGCATCATAAAGGGGTTCTTTCTTTTTTAATAACAATAACTGTTATCTTTTATATTCACACTATGGAAATAAAATTACTCAAACATGAGCTTCCTAGTGAACCTCAGTTTTCTAAAATATTATTATAATATTAATAATTAATTATAAGTATAATTAACTGTGTTTTCAATACAATGTGACATAAAAGTAGGATATTCCAGTGCTATTTGTAAAATATTGTAATTAGTAGGTGCTTAGTAATTACTGTAAGTGATAAGTAAGAAAACTACCTTTCTAAAAAGCCATTCATCCATCCATCTTAGATATCAGGACAATTGGATCCTACTGAGTGCTGAGGTGTGTAAGGTATTTACAGCATGTAAACTTGTAATATACAAAAGCATTCATACACATTTATCTGTTAAAAAAATGAAACACAATAACATTGACTCTCGCATACCAGGGTCATAGTTCTCTCTCATCTGTACATATGTGTGAACATCAGCACAACATTAACCTGTTTGTGTTTACATTACATAAGCAGTTCATGCTTCCCGGCACCCCTCCAGACATACATCCGCCCACACACAGGGCATTCTGACAGAACAGGCTCCTGTCTGTTTGTCTGAATCAGAGGATGGCTTGACTGAGATCCTATTACAAACTGCCTGCACAGAAAGGTTCAGATTGAAAGTGTGTATCTCAATTAACCACATTTCTCTGATTTAGTGACAAGGCCACTATTAATGCCAACAGCAGTGCTACTGATGCAACACGAACACTGCAAGAATCCATTGTGGAAAAAAAATACAATTTAGTATACTTTTGAAAAGAGTGATATTTAGAGAAAATAATACAGAAATAATAAGCTTTAAAATAATATATACGTAAGTGCAAAATGAATGTTATGTTTTCAGGGCACTTGAACTAATTGCATGTTGATTGCAAATGTATGTAATGGATGGACAAATCAGACACGTTGTTATTTGTTATATTTAACAAATAATCCAACAGACCCCAATCGGACTGGGGGCCGGGATGTCTTTGAATGACCACCCAGGACACTGGTTACCATGGCAGTCAGGACACCTCAGCCAGATAACATAGCTTTTATGGCCCAATGGGATTCACCTCACCCCACTGGAAGTCACTTTGAAACAGACGCATACTGCCCATAGGAAAGGACTTATTTTATGAATTCAAAGCCAGACTTTTCTATGAATTAAATGTATATCCCCAAGTCATTGTGTGTATGATTGTTACTGTCTTGTATAGAGTTTTTTGTATTGTATACTGTTTTATGTGTGCTTATGATAGAACCACTAGTTAATGTAACCTCACCTATACCATGTTTGGTATCTGAATTTGTATTTTGATTATCTAAATGAGAATGTATATTACAGGTTGATACCTATGCAACATATTAGTGTTCTAAGATTCTTTAATAGTTTTTGCATCAGCACCCAATCCAGTTACATATGCAAAATACCACGTTCGAAGGCAAAGAGTCATAAACTTTCCCTCTGAAAGTACAAGTCAGCATTGGCTCACTGACCTCTTTTATGATCCGATCTTGTTACATGCTCTAATTCACTAGTACTGTAAGAAAGTTATTTTCTGTGGCCACGAAAATATCATTTCTTAGAGTTGATATGAAATCTGAAACAGATTAGTTAACGGTTATATTAATTCTGCTACAGTTACTATTATAATAATTTTATAATTACTTCTCTCTTTGAAATGGTTAAATTGTACTGTCGAATGTCGTGACAAGCATTTACGATAAACTTAAATATACTTTAAAGTCATTTCTAAACTTGCATGTCATATATTTAAATATATTTATGATTACTAATTTGTAATGATGAAGTTGCAAGTTAGTACATTTAAAATATATTACCTTATCAGCAACAAAATGATTGTTCTTTAAAATGTTATTAGAAGCAGTCCAGATGACTTATGCATCCTGTTCCAGGTCTTCAAAAGTCATAAAATATCTGATGAACAGACCAAAACTGAAGTTATGTCATGACAATCCATCCACTGTAGCTCTTAAATTTAATTTGCTTTTGTGTTTATTCAAATATGCTGTGCCAACTTTAATATATGGATCTAAGATATAAAACCCACATCAGATTACTGCCGTTCACACTATGCTAGATTCCCTCTCTCTGAAATGAAAAAGATGGGTGTCCTGCTCCCTGAGGAGTAAGGCATGTAGTCTAAGAGAGAGACCACTGAAATGAAACTATGAACTCAAGGCTGCTAATTACATTATCTTTGAGGAGCTTACCATTTTACCCAAGATGTAAGTGGCCCCCATGGACTGCAGGGAATCTAATAAAATGCAGTGGCCTGTAAATTGTAGCAGTAAGTGTTTTTCCCGTGCTGGGTTATCTGTGTCTCTTTCAGCTTCAGTACTATTGGCAATGTTTTAAAATCTTTGTTACATCAACACTTTGTAAATTAGTTTAGAATTTGGAGAAATGTCACAAAAATATCTCAGATGTGTTATAACTATGCAATAAACATGTAATAGAAAAAAATATAAAGCATGTATAGCTGTTCGGTGTCATAATGCAGAGGCAATACCCAATTTCATTCAATTCAAAAGCCATGTTCTGCTAAACAAAATTGAATCATAAGCATTTCAAACAGCAAGGATGAAAAACGTGAAATTACATTAGATTAATGGTGCATCTACTGTTAAAGTGGTCATTTTCTGTAGATGCAAACATATAGGATTCCTAACTCAAGTGCTATATGGCACCACATCTCACGTGTACATTTACATCACAGGGCCGATATATAATCCAAATGGTTTCCAAGTCCAAAGACAAATAGCAGTGCAGAGTAGCCAGAGGGCAGACCATCTCGTTAGCAGGGTGATTTACTATCCCCGGCCCTAGACAACAGTGTATGTGGGTGTGTTTGATGATATGTAGTCACTCTGATGGAACGAACAAGCTGACACTTCTCCTTCAAGCTTAATGCATTGCTGTGCATTACATGCAACTGTCACGGGCAAGGAGCTTTCGATAAATCTTAACTTGGGAGGATGTATATGTCTGTACGCTGTCTTAAAGGGGTCATATGATGTTGCTTAAAAGAACATTATTTTTTTATGTGTTTATGTGGTTTAAGTTTCAAAAAGAACATTATTTTCCACATACTGTACATTATTGTTTCTTCTCTATGCCCCACCTTTCTGAAACGGGTGGATTTTTACAAAGCTCATCGTTCTGAAAAGAGAGGTATACGCTGATTGGCCGGCAATCCAGTGCATTGTGATTGGCCGAATACCTCAAGTGTGTGACGGAAATGTTACTCCACTTACCATACTGTGATGCTGTGTGTTCCGGCACGACGAGACTAATAAAAGCCATTACAGACAAGGCATTTGTTGCATCCAGTGGGGGCATAATTATTGATTATAATGACTTATACTGTCTTTTTAAACATAAAACCATGTCTGCATTTGTGATCGGAGAAACAACAAACAACAAGCTCTACTCTACACTGCTCAAAACTCATGTTTGAATCATCATTGGCAAATTCTTTACATATAAAAATGTACTTACAGACTGTGAGTCAGAAGCGCCAGACTTACCTTGCAAAGTTGGAATTGCCCTACTTTATAGAAACAGACACCGGCATTGTAGGCTACTGGTTCAGGAAACAGTCCTTGTCCTCCGTAAAATGCGCTGCACACAACTGAATATTTGGGTTGAACTGTTCTGGAACAGTGTTGTAAATACAACTTAACCACTGATTTTTAGTTGTGTCCTCTTTTGGAAGGCCAAACAAAGTCGTTTCACTTTCACAACAAAACACAGTGTATCCACGACATGGCGCCGGCGGCAACACTGAGAATAAAAGTTACGCCTTCTTTTTTTGTGTGAACATTTGGGCAGCATTATTGCAAATCTTCCCACATCGTGATGTAGACATGTGGAGGTGTGTTTAAATGAGGCGTTTTAGGAGGGCGTGGTTGACTCTTAACTCATATAAAGAATATCTCTTTGGATTTGAGACTTTAGTCTTTGCAACTTTACAGATCTTTTTTATGCACCAAGAGCTTGTAACACTCCAAAGAGAAAGGAAAAAATTAAATCGCATTAAATGACCATTTTCTGAGTAACCATTTTCAGGGGCTTGTGTCAGAAAAAAAAAAATGCATAGCTGGGTTGCACTGTGATGTCAGCTGTGATTTTACCAAGATGCCCTTACTAAGCAATACAATAATTTCCCTATTTTTTCCATTTGATATTGCTCCACAGCTGTACGAGCGTAACAAACACATCTGACAAAATGCAGGATGTAGTGCTAGTCAAATAGAGTTTATTCTGCTTATATGTCACGGAATATTTACTGAGCTCCTTTAAAATGCCAGGAAAAGGGAAGAACAGGTTTCTGCTGTGTTTGATTTGGACATAAAGTACAGGTTCACTGGCCAGCAGCAGAACTCCCCCAATGTCAGGAAAAGGGGAACTGCTGTGCAGATGTTTTGAACAAGAATTGCAAAAGAGAGGACTTGGTTACCAACCCTCTCCTAGCCTTCCAGTTTGAGCCCCTCGCTCTGGGGATGGCACTTTACAGTAAATCTAGCTGTCATCACCTCTAAAATGGGTTTTATGGTCTCAGATCCCGCCGTTAACAAAGCTTGAAATGGTGGCGACACATCTGTAAAGCTGTGAACATGGACTCTTTTCCCTCAAGAATGAGGCTTACTCTACTCCTTGGTTTTTTCAAGTATCGTGATATTAAACCAGGTCGGAGTTACCACATTAGACGCATTGGTGTTCTCTGCAGGTGAACTACATTTTTAGTGGTGTTTACTAAGGCAAGCATCACTACTGCTATTGCCAATTCTTAGGGTTAGGGATCTGAAAAAAACTCCAAACCTTAAAGTTTTTTTTTTTTTTTTTTTTTTGGCAAAGTTCTCAATTACTCGATGCTATATTTGTCTTCAGACATAGTTAATTTATTCCATAAATGAAAAAAAAGGGTAATATTCTGCTATGTTCTGCCATCATTTACTCACCCTCATGTCATTTCTACAGCATAGGCTAATTGGAAAAACAAGCCCCTACCTACAATATTGCACAAAAACAGCTAAGTAAAAAGTAAAACACCAACAGCTTTTATTCCTTTTCACAAAAATATTGATTACAGTGGCAGATTACTGATTAATAAAGACTTTGTACAGTTCCCCCTTTACAAATTATTGCAAAATTGCCACCTCATAAAATAGAAAATGAAATTGAAAATGTCATGTTTGCCTCAGCAAATGCGTTGTGTTTCTCATGTTTGATATTGTTATCACTATTGATTATGGATTATGGTTTAGTGTATTTGGACACTTCAAACTGCCGCAATATGTCTAACAACCAATGTAATAAACTTCAAGATTCTTGTTAATCTTTTTCGAATGAAACTGAACATGCTTGTAGTGCTACTCACTGGATATTTCACTTTGAAAGTGTCGCAACATAATATAATTTTGCAGAAATGTCGCCACAAGCGTGTTTTTCCAATGAGCCTGGGTTGCATTTCTTTTTTATGTGGAACACAAAATAAGATATTTTGAGGCACATTCTTTAGTCATCTCCTTTTGTGTTCCACAGAAGAAAGCCAGGAATTGGAATGACATGAAAATTATTTTATCATTTACTCACCGTCATTTTGGGATGAACAATTCCTTTAACACGTCTGTCCACCTGAGGTAACCTGCTCTGCATAGAAAAACAAACAAACATGTGACTGTATATTTTTTTAAATATGAAGAAAAAATTACTGAGTGCACATGAATGATACCTCAAACCATGCAACCTGTGCCTGGCAGACAATAAAACTTCAACAGAAACAGTTCAACAGACGTAAACTGAACGAGACAGCCAAGCCACATTTAGGTATCAGAATTATGGGTGGGATTTTTTTATTCAAACCAATGAGCAATCACCTACTGTAGCAGCAGTATGACAACAACATAGAACAGAGAAACAAGTTGAAATACTCTGATATGTAGTACATTACATCATGTTGTTGCAGTGGGTTTGCTTCCACCTAAGGTTTAGGTTGTCATGGACACCAGCACATTCTCTAAATAGTTTGCACTAACTGCTAACACACCACCATCTTGCAGACACTGGCCTCAATGAGGTCAGACTAGATGGCTTAAGAGACTGCAGTTCTTGATTGAATGTACTCTAAAGACAGGAATATTGGGCTGAAGTCTTAACAGCATGGGTGGTAGTGGTCAGTGACTGACAATTAATGTATTGTACTATTATTATTATTATTATTAATAATTTCTGTGGTAAATGTATCATGCTTTATAGTTCTGAACAACTGCTTCTGATAGGATCAGCAGATCACAGTGGTCAATCAACTGATAAACACAAGTTAAATTACTTTTTTTGGAAATATTGATTGGCATGTGCTCTAGATGTGTGTTGACCATCGTGTTCATATACAGGAGACACAGGTTGCAATCTGCACTGTCACTGTGCCATGTCTTGTAAAAAGTAAGTACATGTTTTTTATACAATTTATAGGGGGAATGCCAGAAAGTTTAGTTTGACACCCTCATCATTACTTGAATGAATCAATGAATTAATGAATTAATTAGTTGATTATTTAAAATAATGCTTATTTAGTATTTTTGCATTTGATTTTATTGGATTTGCCAAATCCAAAACATTTTGATCACCATCAGCTGGCTGGCTACAGTATAGGTCGTAAAACTTTCCCTCTCCATGTAAACGAATGGGATGTAAGCTAAATAAATAAATAAAATAAAATTACACCCTTAAATAATGGTTTCCATCATCAGTGTTGGGGAGTAGCTAGCTATAAGTAGCGATGCTACTAATATAACTACATTTTTCAGTAGCTTGACAGTAGCTCAGCTACTTTTAAAGCAATGTAGCTTTTTCCAGCAAATAGTAGTGTAGCGCGACAATAACCCCTTTCACACATACAGACTTTACTGGTAAATTACCATTAAGAGATCATGTGTATACAGGACCTTTTCAAAAATACTGGTGAATTGCCGGAACAAATTTTGTTGTACGTTGTAACATTACCAGTAAATTACTGGTAATCTGCTCTGTGTGAACGCAGGATGAAGATTACCGGTTTACAGTTCAGAATGTGCTGACATAAGACGTCTATTCTGGACCAATCCAGAGGCATTGAAGTTCAAAATTCAACAGCTCTGAGGCATTCTGACACAGATGACACATTTACGCCGTGCTGTGTAGTTCAGTTTGATGTCATCTAATAGGATGTCTCTGGGCCAAAAGTAGCTGCCTGAATGTGAACGTTTGACACAAAAATGAAAACATCAACAAAAACACTGACCGCATATGGCATTTCCAGTTGATGATGTCACAGAATTTACTGGTATTTTGAAATTGATGTGTGAATGGTGCTTTACCAGTAAAAAGATGGAACATCGTTGCCTGCGTGAACAGCACATTTTTGTATCTACTGGTAATGTTGTTTCGATAATTTTATGGCAATTTGAAGCAGCAAAGTGTCTTTTTAGAAGATCATATGCCAAAATATTGCATTACCACCATCTACTGGTGTATCATGCATCTCACAGCTTTATGTTTATTAATTAATTAATTAATTATTATTATTATTATTATTTTAAAATAACATTTTGCAAGTAACAACAGTTGAAATTCAATCCATAAAGTATTCTAACATTTGGCAATTAACATTAAAAACTTTGTGTGAGGGCTTTTTTAAAGGAGAGAGTCGGATGATTAATGTAAATAACGTAATGACGTTGAGGAGAAGGTTGATATTTCATTTTTGGCACACCCTACTATGATAGTGCTATCCAACAACAAGAGATGGCAGCAGAATCGGAGGATGGAGAAAATCACTGAATTGTTGAAGGACACTGCATCTCAATCCTCAGTTGATTAGCATTGGATTATAAATTTACTTTATTATTATGAAAATACCCAAGATGGCTTGAAGAACCCAGATAAACCGTATATGTGTGACGTGTTTACTGTCTTCAAAGTTTAATCAATATAAGCATTTATATCTTCTTTTATTCATTAACAGTGATAGCTGGATGTCTTTGTTCATATCAGAGATTTCCTGGAACATCATGAGTTCTATTACTTCTGTGATGCATTTGTGGAGTTTCTGCATGAGGTTGCCCTCTGGCTGCCACTTGAATGAAACAGACATTACATGAGTTTAGCACTCAGTAATGCGCACTCAGTCCTATTTTGGGTATAAATAGATCAAATACTTCTCGCTAAAGGAATCTGAAGTAAAAATATGATAATCCATGTTTTTCTCCAGTGTATAGAAGTGTGCATGTGTTGTTTTTTCCCCCACAGCGGATGCATAAAAGGCTCATATTTAATATTAAAGACATGGACTCTATTTTTGATTTTACCTACCTCCTGATAAAAAAATTATGACATTACTCTCAAAGTAATCAGTTTTTCATAACACAACAGTATCATGTACAGTTATAGGCTGCATGTGTATTAACAAGAATTACTGCAGTATTGTTATTATCTTATGATTATTTTTTGTCTAATTATTATACATTTGTTGCAAAATTGGCACTTTGACAGTCTGAGATATTTGAATACTGTGTGTAATAAAAAATAGATTTTGACATCATAACTAGCATTGTTGTTTTAAATACCAAATATTTTACTTACATTCCTCATTAACATTTATTCAGTTCTTTGTAATATACGCAGTGCCGGCCGAAACTAATAAGTGATATAAGCGGTTACATAGGGCCCCGTTACCACCAGGGGGCCCTATGTCAGGGTTCAGACAGTAATGCTCGGTATAATAACTTTGATAAAGTTTCAGTCGGGTGTGTTAATCTTTGAAAATGAAGAGGCAGCACTATAAAACTGGTGCAGACTGCAGAGAAGTGAGAGAAGTGGGAAAAGAGAAAAGAAAGTGATCAAGATAAGAGGAAGTGAGGGATTTTAAATATACATTGTTGAAATGGCGGTTGCTGCATTGTGCTGCGGGTGCTTTGAAGACGCGTTGTGGATGTAACAGCAGTAATGAGCATGTACGGTATTGTTACAGTGGCCACATCAAAATAAGCAAATAATTCTAGAGATCTTATTATCCCAATGGTTTGGATTTTTACAACGCATGTATTATCTTATTTTCCATCAACCAGTTAAGTTTTACAACACTACAGGATTGTTGTGTAAAAGTTTTTCTCATTGATCTAACAAAAGCAGCAGAAGTGCTGAATCAAAATGCAAGTTCACCCTCTGACAGCAGGTGGCGCTTTAGGAATGGCAGCAATACTGTCATTACCATGGTTACCCCTCTACACAAAGCAGCCGCAGGCACAACTTCTGACACCTGCTTGTTTGTCACAGAGGCCAAAGGATGTCAAACAGTATTTACATTCAGATTCTTTTTTATTAATTTTGGTGTTTATAAAAATAACATCAAATATTTAAATATGCCATACCTTTATTCAAACATTTGTTTACATGTATACAGTGTTCTTTGAAAATCTGAAAGCTACTTTAACTACTTTAACTACTTTAACTATTTTAACTTATAAGAAGCATGTACTGTAGCTTATCAAGCTACAGTTTCAGAGTAGCTTACACAACACTGTTCTTATCGCGCTAATGTATATTCAAGTGTTAATTTTTCTAATAAGTTTGCTTTTTAATTAGTTATTCGATGCTTTAAAAATGGGGTGTAGTGTCATGATTGTGAGTTTTCAATTGGGTCTGTGGGAGTTTGGGCGGTTCTTTGATAATGCGGCTCCAGCTCACGATCACTACTGCGCAGACCAAGGCTCCAAATGAATCACTACTGCGCAGACTGAGGCTCCAAATGAATCACTACTGCGCAAACTCAGGCTCCAGATGAATCACTACTGCACAGACTCAGGCTCCAAACGAATCACCACTGCACAGACTCAGGCTCCAAATGAATCACTACTGCGCAGACTCAGGCTCCAGATGAATCACTAATGCGCAGACTCAAGCTCCTAATGAATCACAACTGCGCAGACTCAAGCTCCTAATGAATCACCACTGCACATGCTTGGGCTCCAAATAAATCACTGCTGTGCAGACTCATGACAGCGGCCATACTGGGATGTTTTGGTTTCACTTTTCTATAGTGGATGGAAGTTGAGACATGTCTTCAATCCTTTTTTACAGTTTATGTATTCACCCTATTGCTTATTTACTTAAATAAATAAATAAAAAAAATCACCATTATACACACGATGCCCATGTAGTCCATTTATATTACAGTAGAGTAGAAAATGAGCTCATCTTGAGAAAAGAGATACTAATGATAAAATGCAATGCCCCACACAAACAGTTAAGTTATGGGTCTGATAAACCTGCATGACTCAAAGGGCTCTGTGACCATGCTGTGCCTCACAGGGTATGCACTCCCCTATCCAAGGACAACTGCACACCGCAAAATCTCCCCTAATTGCTGACATCTCTCCCAGCTGGCATAAAGTCTCTTAATTAATAATGAATACACCTACAATGCTCCAGCTAGTTTCCCTATTAATTAACTTGACTCCTGCAAGCAGCCACATGGCTTCTCTCCCATGTGCCGAAGCTTAAAAGAAAAGGAGCCTTTTTGGCATGTGTGGGCTGAACGTGCATCAACGCAGGATGCAAAAGTAGCACGCATTCAGCACAAAAGTGCGGTATTGTCAAAGCGGGGCGATAAATGGACAAGCACTGCACAAATGATCTCTATCCCGATGAGCAGAAAATGCCTTCTGATTTATGGGGAGAGAGCCGGTCGAAGAGAAAACGCTTGAGGAGGCTGTACCTTTCGCACCCTCTCACACTACAGTCTTCTTTTACTTGATGAATGTGTTTTGTATGTGTGTGTTAGGCTGTTATGCTTGGAAGGAGAATAAAGAGCCCTATTAGAAGGTACGTAAGCATAGAAAGCACACTTCATTGTTCACCTACAAGTAGCATGTTTTAGCAGCTTTGACGAGACACTGCAGGTGAAGGCACAACAAAATAACGCACATCCAAAATAGCCCACGATACCCTCTTCACACATCTGGTGATGGATGGGGGAGACTAGTCCTTGGGAGTCAGGAGGGATCTGTCAAGGACAGGATATGGCCCCGTGATCGTCTCAGATAAATACACAGTGAAAGACATGTCATTTAGAGATGGATGCGACTGGCTCAATAGCCAGGAAGCATGTTTGAAAACCTATTTAGTTATTGTAATTTAATTTATCGTTTGGGATGAGTTGGAATTCCGGATGCAGTTAGAATAACCGACTCACCAATGACACTAGGATGGCCATCCGTCCGGTTTTAGGTCGAACAGTCTGGGTTTGAAATACCATGTCTGCATACTGGCACAGCCTTGAGCCAGATGCTCATTTGGCCTCCTTTTAAGATTATCACTATTTTATACTTTATCCAATAGTATATAATTAAGAAATAATATGCTGTGTTTAAGTTAATACTGCATACCCCCCAGTTTCACAGACAAGGCTTAAGCCTAGTCACAGTCTAAAATTTAAGTCTGAGCTGTTTCACCTGAAAGAAACTTGACCTGACTGATCTTAAAATATATCAGTGCCTTTGTTTTGTCTCAAGATGCATGCCAGTAATGTTTTTCTTCTAATGTCCTTGTACTATGGCCTAAATTAACCAGGCCCAAGTGTCATACATTTTAAACAAATTGTCAATATGAGCTGTTTTGCCAAAGAAAAATAATTTCTTTAATAATTCTTTAATAATCAAAAGGATCTGGTGAATTAATCATTCAATGAGCCATTCATAAAGACAATCACTTTCTTTATTCCCTTTATTACTAATTTTGAATGAATCAATTGAATAAATGAATCAGCGACCAGTCGCTACATATTGTTTTTTCAGTTTCACTGAATTCTGCAAAGTGTCCTCATAACCTATGTCAAGGTTTTTTTCTTTTTTTTTTTCTCCTTAATGTGTAGACACAAATGTAAAGGTTGATTTACCTGAAAAGTTTAACACTGCGACTCAACATTTACTCAATTCATTAAGTCATGGAATTATATAGTAAATGTAAGCAGTTAGCTTTAATTGCATTGTGTTTTAGTTGGTGAAGAATTAGCTTAGTATTTAACCTGACCATAACCTCAAAACCATCCTGCAAATGAACAGTCACTACAGTACTGTAATATCTGCTCTTTTCACACTGCTTATTTTTTTTGTACATTCAGGGTGTTGTTTTAAATATATCAGAATAAGCATAGCATAGTCTTGAAGGTGTCCTGTATGCTGACGCAGTTCGGCTAGGTGTTTCTTCTTGCTGATATGTATTTCTGCAAATGTGCTGTGCCATATGGCTGCTTGCTGAGTTTCCTAAAACTTGCAGAACTCTACACATTCATCTCTTTGTTCTGGCCTCTGAGTTTGCAGAGAGCTTTAATTCATCAAGACTGTTCGTGTCACAAAGTTGTTTTGTTAGCAACAGATACACAAATTACCTCTCCAAATGTCCTTTCGTGCTGAAGTATTATTAATTCAAGAAAATAATTAAAAGTATTTGGACTATTTCCATATAAAGTTTGACAAACAGTGTTACAGCACTGACTAAATAAAAGTTGAAATGTATAAAGTGATGAGCACCATTTAAATCAATGCAGGTGACACTTTCTATGAATAGGGTACAAAACAGGGACTGAAAAATTAGGGTTAACAAATATAGTTTAAAACTGTAATTTGTGTAATTTTGTTCTACCAATAGAGATTAAATTAAATGGGTATTATCAGCCTGCTTTATAGTTAGTTTATAGTTCTTTTTAGTGTAGGTGATTCCTATGACTACTTAAGCATAATAAATACGTTGCTAGTTGTGACTCACCACATCCAGAGACTTTTAAATGCCAATAATGCATTAGTAGCTATAAATGTCAGGTAGAGGAACATATAAGTATTCTCCTTTCATCCTGGCACATGAATGCTTCATGTTTTAAACATGCGCCTGGAACATCTATTAATATATTTGTCCACTCCTCAGTGATCCATCTCTAATAATTTAACAGAGTCGTCGTATATATGTTCCTCATCTGACAAAAGGACACAATGCCAACGTTTGGCCATTCATGAGAGGGAAAAAAGATTGAATACAATGTATGAAAAGTACCGTGTCTCTCGTTGCAGTGTAAGAGTGACAATGCTGCCTTGTTGCTATGGTACCCCTCTGTTGCTAAGCAATGAGTTGATGATTAGAATTTTGAATCGGGTGGAAGAGTGGTATTTTCTCCACCACTCTATTTCTCCATGTATGGTGCTGTGCGTGACTGCGTTGATGAAAGGAATGTGGGCCTGTCCTTACTCTAATTCATACGCAATTGCCTTTTTCTACCATTCACTATGCAAACATTTACCTATACAAGGGTTTTAAATGTATTAGTATAGTATTTATAGGACAATATCTATCTATCTATCTATCTATCTATCTATCTATCTATCTATCTATCTATCTACACACACAATCTATCTATCTATATATATACACACACACACACACACACACACACACACACACACACACACAGTGCATTAATATCTTGACTTTGCAATGAAACAGAATGCTTTACAGCAAATGCAGAAAGATGCGATAGCCCTGCAAGACCCTTTAGCATCAGTAGAGGGAGCTCTAGGGCACCTCACAAAATCCTACCTATGGTAAGGGACTCCTGACCTATGTATTTGTTTAGCACAAACTGAGACATATTTATATTATGCTCCGTTATGCCGTGAAAGCTCATCAACTTCTGAACTAATTGGGGCGATACATTCTTGGCAATCCTCTGTTATGCCGAAGACTTGCGGCTATACATCACCCAGATCGACTGCTATGAGATTCCCTTGCCCCCCACAAGTATGCACTTTCAGCTCTCTCCTAAGGAAAGAGGTTCAACACAAACACTAGGCATTACCGTCATCATTACCTGCAGGAGAGATACATTGCTGTGTCAGTGAAAACCTGCTTAGGGAAAAAGCGGCGACCCATGAGAATTCAGCCCAGGACGCAGTATCCTTGGCACTTGTGTTCCGTCAGAAGTGCTATTTTTGCTGTTTCTACCTGGTGTTCTCTTTTTTGCTGTGTTGGGACCAGGCTCCATGTGATCTGCCTACAGTTTAGCAAAACAAAGGCATTTGGTGGAGCAAAGTGGTCCTCTGAATGGAGATAGCATCTCTAGAGAAGCCACCTGCCTTACATTTGTCACTTAAATATGTATACAGATGATGGTGCCATCTGCCAGTGCAGTTGGAGAGGGAAAAACGAGTGAAAACACACTGAACTCCTGAGGTGGTGGTGGTGGTGGTGGTGGGTTTCAGAAAGGGGCATGTGCAGGTGCCCTGAAGCATGCAGTTGGAGAGGAAAAAAACGGGTGATATAAAAAAAAAAGTAGCAATGGCGCAAATAGTCCTATTGGATATTTGACAGCTTCAAGTTGAAATGATCAGCCATTCTGTGCTCTGTTTCTTTAGAAAAAGCAGCATACTTTGTCTCAAGCATTTTCATTTAAAGACATTTCAAATGTCATTATAATGCAGTCTAAATACATTCCTGATGGATGGGCTTGTTTCTTTTTATTATCAAATCAGAGGAAATATTCCCAGATCAGTACAAGTTAAGATCCGACAACAGAATTTGTGGCATGATGTTGATTAAGACAAACTGGTCACTTGTCTCTCTTTATCCTCAAAAAAAAAAAAAAAAAAAAAATGACACATACAATTGAAGTGAATAGAGCCAATGTTTTAATGTAAACATTGTTTTAATGTAAACATTAAAACATTTACTGTTAGTATTATAACCACCTGACATAAACAGTATGCATATTAACATGATTTTAGTGTGAAAAAAATAACTTACTAATATTTTCTGTCAAAACCATTTTTGCAGCTTTGTTGTCATGAGAATGCAAAGTCCTAAACTAAACTGTAAAAAGTATGATTCAAACACCTTTATAGCTCAAGTAATACACAAGTTTTGACAGAATTATTGTTATTATTATTTTAAATAAAATTATAAGCTTCGCATTTATGTTTCATAAAGTGATCACATACTCTTTTTATGGCAAACAGATTCCAGACTCATGCCATTGGTTGAGCCAATGGTTTACATTTCAGGGGAATCAGGCAACAAATGGCTTACTTATAGCTGCTTCTGCATATTAAACTGGGATGGGGAAAATTATTTAAACATAAAAAATAAAAATAAAAAACATTTTGCATTTCATGCACTCTTTGTTATATTTCTGTCTTTGCTTAGTCAACCTGATAAACTGCTTATGACCAGTTTATTTTAAATTGAATTTTGTTGTTATTGTTAGGGACATTTTTGAAATTTTTTAAACATTTTCACCCTCAATAAATTTAAATTGAATTTTGTTGTTTTTTTTATTGACATTTTTTTATCTTTTTCTGTACATTTAGCTTTAAGCTTTTTTTTTTTTCTTTTTTTTGCAAACCAGTTATAATTGTTTGGTAAACGACAGCATGTCACAGATCTTGAACCTGGAACATTCTTTTAAGCTGTGGAAGCACAAGTGTTTATAAGGAAAGATGGCTAGTAGTTGGAGTAGTAGGAGAGTAGGCCAAAACACTCTTTCTCTGTAAGAGCCTCAGACTCAGGTTAGTGGTTTTATTTCGAGATGCAGCATGGAAGCCGCGGGAGAGCATATCCAGGGCAACGTTGTCCAATGTTCCTTTGTTTCATGGAAGCCTGGGTCAAAAATATGTGGCGGCAGAAGCGTGCAGAAGATTTCAGGCTTTGGTGTTTACAACTAGCCAATGAGTGTTCTTTGACATCTCCTGGGAAAATTCTTGCTGGTTGCCTTCACAAAGCGCACAGGAAAATGGCTCCATTTTTTCTTTTGCTCCACGAGTGCCGTTTCTCTCTCTCTTTCCCTCCATTTTCCAATTTTATGAGGTGGGGTGAGAGAGTAACAAAACTGCGGGCATTTAAGAGTGAGGCGGGTCGTCGTGCAAACATGTCAACAGTGAAAAGATGGGGGTGAAAAGTACCACTGTACAAAGAAGATGGAGAGGATACACAGAGAGATGGAGGACTGCACTCTCAGTCAAGTGCTCAGTAAATATTTCAAAACTGCAGGCAGTAGAAGTTTTTTTTTTTTTTTTTTTCAGTGGGTCTGGATGGCATTTTAGAGATATTTTTAAGACAGCACAGAAGATGGATGACCTTTAAGGGACCATGTATGTACAATAACAAAGGTACATAATAGGAGAACTGAATCAATTGATTCATCGAAAGATCCTTGGAAGACTGATTCCCTTATGAATCTATCATGAACTTATGAATGTGTCAAGGAGAACATTTGGATATACTAAGTCTTACTGTGTCTGATTGGTGCATGTTTGTCCAAATATTCATTCATTCATTCATTCATTTATTCATTCATTCATTCATTTTAAACTTTGTGATCTTGAAAATTGTATTCATTTATCTTTCTCTGAATGATTTGTCTTTTTCCTGATGTTGCTTTGGCCATCTAGAATTTTGGACAATGTTAACCAGTAGCCAGTTCTTTTATATTGGTTATCTTGGCACTTGTGGTTCAAAAAAAGTTTGTAGTGTCTGAGCAGTGTTTTTGTTGACTGGTGATGACAAAATGATTCAGCGATAAAGTGAAGTGACGTGTGGCCAAGTATGGTGACCCATACTTGGAAACTGTGCTCTGCATTTAACCCATCCAAGTGCACACACACAGTAGTGAACACAAAGACACACACACACACACACACACACACACACACACACACACACACACACACACACACACTGTGAACACACACCCAGAGCAGTGGGTAGCCATATTGCCATAAAGATTAAGTTGTAATGGTTGTAAATGTTTCCCAAGCACAAAGTGGAGTGGTCTGACTAAACCCTCACCACCAAGACAAATGCCATATTTAGTAAATTAGTCATTCCAAGTATTTGAAGTAGATGTATTTTTGAGTAGGATTTAAAACTTAAAACTTCAGATTACTGGTATTATATTATTAGTAAACAATTCGCAATTTATATATGAACCTATTAAAGAAAGGCACATTATTTGAGGTACATGCTTTGGATAAATAAAGAATGACATTTTTTTTTCTTTGTAGCTGTGGCTATATTAAATTTTTTTGGAACTTTTTGTAACAGGCATTCTCACTTGCACCAACATAGAGAAAAGACAATCTGCCAATGTTTACAAGGTTGTTTTTCTCATAATAGTCTCAGTCTAAGACCGCACACCCACAGTCTGTTCACTGACCATCTGATGAATATTGCACACAAAACTGGAAAGCTTTTTTTTTTTTTTTTTTTTTTTTTGCAAGTTATATTCTGATTGGTGAGCTTTACAGAACTTTCAGGAGTAAGCACTGAGGATTAAGTCCTTCTGGAAACAAAGTTGTGTTTACAAGGTTCTGGGTTGATACAATGAGTAGAGAATGAAATAATCACTAGAAAGTTTCCCACTTTAGAGGCTTCAAATTTACTCAGAGATTTTTGAAAGCACTTAGTACCATGTAAAATGGAGATCCACAATCTGAAGTGTATTTGGCTTTGTTACAGTATGTCTGTGAAAAGGTCTCCACTTCAGAGTTTTTATTATGGTGATGTTGCAATACAGTGATGATATAATTGTCTAAACTTCTCTCTCTCTTTCTTTTCTCTTTTCTGTAGGTCCTCCAGTCATTGTGGGAATGAGTATAAATATTGCCAGTATTGACTCCATCTCAGAAGTCAACATGGTTAGTAACATCGATTTGGAATTATTGATATTACTGTCATTGCTAAATGTTGTTTTTGCAAAATTCTAAATATGGGTAAAACACCAAAGTTCCTTTATCTTAACACAGTACACTGGGCTGAATTTGACTTTTTTTTAGTATAAGTTAGCTGTGTTTCTTTAGAAACATACAGTATGTTTAAAGGCTGTTTTGTTGAGTCTTCATGGTGTTACATAAGAAAATGATCAGTATGGATGATTATGTATAACTGCGGTCATGACCAATTATGTAGCATCAGTAGACCTTTTGGCTCTGGACCATCACCTCAAGTTAAACACCACCCTGGAGCCCTTAAAAAGCAGTTTACTTAAAGAGCAGTCATCTAAATTTCTGCTGACAACTCCCTATACATACTTACCGTGGAGACCCCATGCAGACTTACTGCATTCATCATTTCTTCATGCAGAGTCAGGGACTTTGGTTTTATTAGCGCCTCGGCATCAATGCCTGTGGCCTGAATCCATAAAGTACCCGAGAGAGGAAGAGGTGCACCTGGATCGGTTTTCCTCAGGTTACTGTTGGATAATAATGGTTTGACAGTAGGAAATATGGTCTTAGATTAGATTTCTTATTGGGAAATTTTCAGAAAACACCAGGAAAATAACGCTGCTTCCAGATTAGTTTGATTAAAAAAAAAAAAACATGGTTTTTGATTAAAACAAGCAAATAACAATCCCCATCAAAATTAAATAATAATAATAATAATAATAATAATAATAATAATAATAATAATAATAATAATTTAAGCAAAAAGGTTGGTTATTTCCATGTTTCCTTATATTAAACTTAGCAAATTATATATACATACTGCCATTCAAAAGTTTGGGATCAGTAAGATTTGTAATGTTTTACACGAAGAAGTTTCTTCTGCTCATCAAGGCTGCAATTATTTGATCAAAAATAAATAACAGTAATATTGTGGAATATTATTGCAATTTAAAATAGTAAAAAAAGTAGCAGTTTCAAATAAATAAATTAATAATAATAATAATAATAATAATAATAATAATTATTATTTATTATTATTATTATTATTATTATTATTATAAGCAGTTCAAACAATATTGTTTCCAACATTGGTAATAAATCCGCATATTAAAATGATTTCTGAAGGATCATGTGGCACTGAAGAGGTCACGTCAACCTGTCAAGTGGACTTGGGTGCGATTTGCTACCTTAAGGACCTCTGTGTCATTTAGATGGCTGAACTTATGGCACTTCTGAAGACTTCAGTTTCCAGAGGCCCTTAATGCATGCCGTGTCCTCATCATCAGAGTGGGCCCTTCGACAGTCATCACAGGCAGCATAGTCACCTGACTAAAATAAACCCAACTGAGTAGATGTGTGAACAGAAGACACTGTGCTCAGAATACATAAGCTTCTCATTTTTAGGAAACAATTTCACTTCTTCTTTTTCACAGAAAAAGTCATAACTAAATGCTTCTTTCAAAGAGGTACTTCAAAGATTATGTATTGCTCAAGTTCATTAACTTCTCTGACACTTCTCACTGTCCAGTTTTGCATCTAAGAAAAAGGTTGATGAGGCAATAACAATGGAGAAGAAAATTGGATACTGGTTAAATATATGATGATTAAAGGAAGTTCCTAGACATTGTAATTATGTATATGTATATTACTTAAGACAGGTAGCTATTTTAGTGTAAGTACCACAAAATTAATTTAAAAAAATGTTGCTGATTGGCTAGTGTCACTATAAGGAGTCCCTGTCCCAAACTATGCACTAGCGACAGGCCAGAACTGTGACATTAAAGGTAAACAGCAAAGAAATATGCATATCCATTGTACTCTTGTAAGTCATCCAAAAATAGCTACTCTTCAACAACAGTACAGTACTTAAAATGCATTCAAACTAAACTGTAAACACTAAATTGTATAGATGGAAGTTTGGAGCTCAAAGAAAATCTACACTTGCAATGAGAATATTATGTTAGCATTTGTGTGACTCAATTCGTAAATGCAATCACGCTGACATGAACTAAATGTAGAAGAAACACCGTGTAGTATTTCCTAGTTATTTTAACTAACCCCAAATGTTTTAACTAGAAAACAGTTTTATTATCAATCTGACTAATTTATGTGAGTATCACTGCTGAATTGTTGTAAACCCATCGTCAGGTTTAGACAGTGTTGTTTATGCTGCAGGCCATCTCCTACATGTAATGCTTGCATTAAACTGCAGGTGATTTAATTAGCTCTGGTTGCAGCATTATCAAGCTCAAAGTGAAATTCAATTAAAATCCGATGACAGTAAGATTTTTATTGATTAAACTTTACATGAAATCGCTCCCAGGCATTGAAGGGACAACACGCTAGTTTCACAAACACTTAATTTCTAAGTGACAGAATGTATAGGCTTAACAGTCTAAAATCATTAGGTTATTATTAAATTATTATTTTGAAGATTTTATCATTATTCCACAATAATTACAAAATTACCACATGAGACAGGCTTGGTATCTCATAATGAGTCTTAATTTAGGCTAAATTTACTTTAAAAATTTTGATATTATTGTGGATTGCGGTTCAGCTTCTTTGTCGCATGCAGTTCTGTGGATCATCGCAGCAACTAGGCAGATTTACCTTACAGTTTAAAAATTGCAAAACTTATTGGAGATTAATAGAAAATTATTTGGCATTCTGAGGTAGACTGTCAACATTTTGTGATCATTTGTTGAAAAAGAAATAAAAAATACTAGTTTCAGAAACTATTTTGAACAGTTTAACGAAGCCATTAAAGAGAGTCATAAGAAGACAGATATCAGAGACGAAAGATGAGCGAGATGGTGGGGAAAGACACAGAGTTATGATGCCATGTTTTCTTCTTACCGCAATCCCTCCACTTGGGGCCAGTGGAGAATTTCCATCCTGTCCCAGGCAGAAGATTTTATTTTAATTTGTTCAAAGTATTCATTCAAGTATGAAGTTGTTTTCCTTCACTTTCCCCCTTCTTTTCTTCTACAAGAACAAGTATGTCTCTTTGATTTATCCATCATGAAGGTACTGCTGAAATTTCTTTGAACTGTGGTCTTTTGAAGGTACCGTACCACAAGGTCTTCAATCGGATGCTTGTTTTACTTCCCCTCCTTGGACATAAAAAAAAAAAAAAAAAGTAGTGAAAAGGTGCTGTGCAACATCTGAGAGGCAAAGGGTTGAAAAAACCCCAACAACTTAAAGTTACAATGAAATGGAAGTATAGTGGCAGATCTTATTTATTTATTTTTCAGTATATCCAAATGTAATGTATTAGACAAAGAAGAAATTTAGGGTCGATGACTTGATTCTATGCATTGATTATTGATAGGATTTTAATATGTGGGTATTGAACTAAGATACACCTGAGTTTGTAGGGGCAGGAACTAAAATATTGGAGTCCTGTATATGTCATTTGCACCAGAAGGTCTAGATATTACATTTCAATTAAACACTGCAAGGACAGACAAAAAAAAAAAAAAAAAAAAAAAAACACAAAAAATTACACAAATGTATGGTTAACTAAAATCTGTCATTTCTACTGAAACTTGTATGTCATGTATTTAAATAGTATGCTACAGTTGCACATTCCATACAATTAAGCACTCTTTTTTTTTTTCTTTCAGAAGGGCTATTGTTATATACATTCTAGTAGGGTATAATTGTTGCACCTTACAAGTTCAGTGAAAATTACAATGTATGTATAAATTCAGGAAAAAAAAAAAAAAGAAAAAAAAAAGAATTTAGGCTTGTATTCCAACAATTTGGGATTAGACCTGTATTCCCACTATACTGTCAAAAGGATCTAAAAGATTTTACTTCCTGGATGAAATCATTTTATAAAACATATATACTATTTTATTTTTATATTAATATTATTATTATTATTATTTTATTTTTTTATTTATTTAGATAGCTCTAACATATCCAGTAGTTCTCTCTACTGGAGAAAAAAGCTAGTTTTTAATCAGATGAACAAATATTTAAACTCAAGTGGATACCTGGACAATTTTCAATCTTGTTTCCGACCGCATCACAGCACAGAGACAGCGCTCATTCAGATGATAAAAGATATTCACTTAAATTCTGATTCTGGCAAAATATCAGTGCTGGTATTACTAGATCTCATCTCAGTGCTGCGTTTGAAACTGTCGATCATAACATACTTCTAAAGAGACTGGTAAACTGGGTCTGGCTTTCTGGGATGGTACTCAAATGGTTCAGGTCATACTTAGAAGGTAGAGGTTATTATATGAGTATAGGGAGCATAAGTCTAAGTGGACATCCCACAAGGCTCAATTCTTGCACCGCTCTTGTTTAGCCTGTATATGCTCCCACTAAGTCAAATAATGAGAAAGAACCAAATTGCCTATCACAGCTTTGCTGATGATACCCAGATTTATCTAGCCTTATCACCAAATGACTACAGCCTCATTTACTCCCTCTGCCAATGTATTGATGAAATTAACAGTTGGATGTGCCAAAATATTATTCAGTTAAACAAGGAGAAAACTGAAGTTATTGCATTTGGAAACAAAGATGAAGTTCTCAAGGTAAATGCATACCTTGACTCAAGGGGACAAACAACTAAAAATCAAGTCAAAAATCCTGGTGTGATTCTGGAGACAGACCTTAGTTTCAGTAGTCATGTCAACGCAGTAACTAAATCAGCATACTATCATCTAAAAACATTCCAAGAATTAGATGTTTTGTTTCCAGTCAAGACTTGGAGAAACTTGTTCATGCCTTTATCACTAGCAGGGTGGACTATTGTAATGGTCTTGTCACCGGCCTTCCCAAGAAGACCTTTAGACAGCTGCAGCTCATCCAGAACGCTGCTGCCAGGATTCTGACTAGAACCAGAATATCTGAGCATATCACACCAGTCCTTAGGTCCTTAAACTGGCTACCAGTTATATTCCGGATTGAAGTACTTTTACTCATTTATAAATCACTCAATGACCTAGGACCTAAATACATTGCAGATATGCTCACAGAATATAAACCTAACATACCACTCAGATCATTAGGTTCAATTCAGTTAGAAATACCAAGGGTTCACACAAAACTTGCCTTGCCTTCCCTTACATATGCTCTTATAAAAACATACACTGGTAAGAATATTCCAAATTTTATGTATGCCTATATGCCAAATGATCTCTTCAAAGTAGTTCAGACACCAGATACTTCTATTTGATTGTTTTTTTTTGTTTATCAGTCATACAGAAACTAGGAAATTGGCCTATTAGCCTAATATTGGCCAATATTTTGTTGCTACTACAGTTTGTAAACAAGGGCCTGAAATGGGAAATCAAACAGTTTACTTCTTTGCAGACCATATCCTTAAATCAAGCAGCACAATGAAATGTAGGCTTATTGCATTAGACTAGTGCAGAGGTGGGCAACATTTGTCCTGCAGAGTTTAGCTCCAACCCTAAAAAAAAAAAACTCACCTGCCTGCAGCCTCTGTAATCCTGAAGATATATTTGTTAACTTGTTCAGGTGTGTTTGATTAGGGTTGGAGCTAAACTTTGCAGGGCAGCGGCACTCCAGGACCGACATTGCCTTTCCCTGGTCTAGTGTCTGTACAGAATGCTTTATCATTAAAATCCAGTTCACAGTAAGCATTGAAGCAGTGATGAATCATATCAGTAGTGGATCTTAAGGGTGTCCCCAGCCAATCCTGTTTGCCCTATATCCAAAAGTCACTGCTCAAATGAACCATATCCCGTCAAAGCTGTATATTTATGTTGCTTATTTAATCAATATCAACGTTGGTACACATCCTAATCCATTACATTATGTTTTCATTACCTTCTCGTTAAATAGAAGTGTTTTATAATGAGTTTGCCCTCCTGCATGTTACAATTCTGTCAAACCAGAGCAAACACACAAGAAAACACAAAAACAACAAAAGTGTTACTTTTGTCAACTAAAGCTATATGTCATTTGAAAAATTTAATTACAGTTTGTTTTGGAAGTAACTGTAAATAATAAAGACTTTCATCCCACCTTAACTCTCTATCTGATTTTCTGTGCTCTTTGCAGGACTACACCATCACCATGTATTTCCAACAGAGCTGGAGGGACAAACGGTTGGCCTATGCTGAGATGGCCTTGAACCTCACTTTGGACAACCGTGTGGCTGATCATTTATGGCTCCCAGACACCTACTTCCTGAATGACAAGAAGTCTTTCCTGCATGGTGTGACGGTGAAGAACCGAATGATTCGGCTCCACCCAGATGGCACAGTTCTTTATGGACTGAGGTAAATTCCATTGCTGTTGTAACATTGGTGTCTTTAAGTCTGCATGAAATCAAAACCGAGCCTGTTTACTTTGTTCGTGCACATTACTAGTCTTGTGGTGAACAATTAATCAGTGCAAGGTAATCCATAGAAAAAAAGTGTTTGCCTGCGTAATCTTTGGTTAAAATCAGAAAGTTTGCTTTGCTTCAGAAATGCTGTTCCTTCCTTCAAATTGACATCCTCAAGAGTTAGTCTTCAGAGAGCTAGGCCCTGTCCCAAATGGCACCCTAAACCCTCAAGGTCTTCCTCTGAGTCCGTACTTTCGTGACGTAATGCTGCTTTGACTGTCGGGTAGAAGTCTGGTGCGGGCTCAGCAGAAGTGCGTATAACCCCGCAAAGCACCCTTTTGAACGCTAAAATTATGAATGGGACACCCTACGGTCTCGCGGACTTAACAGACACCCGCACGTGGTGGCCATAGTAAGTCCGCAAGACCGAAAGTACACATGAAGTGTTCCATTTGAGACAGTGCCCTAGAGATGTCGAGAATGTGTGCTAATATTTAGCCCCGCCCTCTTAATTTCCAAATTCAACATTCTTATACACCACTATTTGGTCACAACTTCCGGTTAACACAGACTTTTTCGCTGATACTGAAAATAATGAATAGGTTTCACTCACTCAGTCCAAGCTCACTTTTTGTATCTAGCCTGAACTTTGCAGCCATATTACGTGACATCATTCTTGAATTCATTATTCATATCAGTATCAAAGTTCTTTGTTTAACTTTAATTATAGGTAAAACTTCATGTCACACTTGCTAGCACAGTTAGGGACAGGTTATCTATGGGAAGCTTCTATTTGGGGTGTGTGAAAGATATCTGTTAATGGTTCACAGCACTGACAAACCGCATTGAAAATGAAAGTGGTAATGATATTGGGTGGAAAGTGTGATCACATGAAGAGGCTTTGCCTTTTCTGAGTTCAGTTCTGTTTCGCACTTTGTTGTGCCAATGAAATTCTATGCATCTAACTCTCAATAAAAAAAAATAAAAATAATAAAATAGTATACATATATGTATTTTTGCACCACTTACTGGACATTTCACTTTGAAACTGCTGCGAAAAAGTGCCGTGGGATACGTAATATCAGTGTTGCAGAAATGTCACCACAATCAGGCATTTCCAGTGAGCCTGGGTTTCATCTGAACCATATTAATTAAACAATAAACTATAGGACTGCCGTTGTATAGGACAACAATATAGGATGTGCTGGGCTGCATCCAGTGTAGACAGCATCACTGATTATAATGGGTTCTAATTGCTTATTTTCCCTTACAAAATATAAAGATATGTTATCCCTCGATAACAACCGGTAAAAGCTAATAGTCAGCGCTTAACACTCTTCTTTAACACACTTAACACAAATTAGTATCTCTTAAATGTCGTCTAGTTTGAACTTGCTGCTTACTCGCAACTGCTATCTTCATGGAAGCTTTGCATTCAAATATTTCAACTTAAATCAATATTTTGTGTCTAATTATTTACTTATGTGGCAAGTAGCCGTGCAATAAGCATAATAATATACATCCAGCTGGTTGTTATTGCAGAATAGCCCCCTTAAGGGTGATATTATCCCTTACTTAAGGAAACATCTGAACCCACACATAAAATCACCTCTAAATGGTTACACGAAATATGGAACATCTAAGAATGGCTGTCTCAAATGGCATCCTCTTTGGACAAACAGAGGCACAAGTATAAAAACAAACCACTCTCCCTCCTCACTCTCCTATGCATTAACCCAGAACCGCACCGGAAAGGCAGAGAGTTCGCTCTGGATGCCCCACTTAATCAAAATATCAATAATGAAAGATGACAAACTGTTTCCTCTTCCAAGAGGCTCTGGCACAGGTGGAATTGACGAATCTCAGCGAGGCCGCAATTGTTGTTGTTTTTTTTGCATGTTTTTTTTTTTTCTGAGCGTCTCTCAAATTTTGCATCGCTGTAGTGAATTAAAATGTTGGGGAACTACAGCATGTTTGCAGTATTGATACGTCCACTCTTAATAACGTCTTAAGATGGGTCTTTGCTGGCTGTAAATTATTCATGAGTCAGGGCTGTTGTTAATGTTTAATTATCATATCATGCCCTGCTGTGTCTAAAAAGGGATTTCGAATTGATGTGCCTTAGTCAGCTTTAGTAGAGCTACAGTATGTATGCAAAGCATTCTCCATAATATGACCCACAAATGTACAGATTTACAAATATGCAGTGGTTTGTGCTTTATGGGGATTTGGAGGAGAAAGTTAATGCTCATATTGAAGGGTTTTAAGCAAGCAAAGTATTTTATAGATTGTTTACACTGAGCATCTAAGGTAACTGACTGTTAACTCCACATTTCCAAGAATGCATGATAATGAAGAAATATGAGTGACACAAAATAAAAACAAATGAAAACACAAACAAGCAGCTGTTATTGCATAAAATATGTTATATAGAAATGAAGTGCTTTAACTGATGTTGTTTGCTCCTTAGCCACATACAGAGGTTGCATTTTGAAAGGTTTTGAAGCTAAAAACAAACACAACCCTGCATGTTAATTATAGGACACTCACAGTAAAATGCGCAGAAGGCAGTGTAATAGCTACATTACTATGTTACACCCATGCTCTGTTACCTAATTTAACTCCACTGTCATGTGCATGCCGTTTGCTGTTGCCATGTTCATTGCTATATAGTTACTTATATATAGTTACTTATATAGTTATATAACACTACAAGAAATCAGAGGGTTATTTTATAAATGTTTTCCAATATAAATTACTAATGACTTACTTTACAGCCATGTTATACAAATATTACAATATATGCAATATGACTACTTCTGGATTACCTCAAGATCACAGGCACACATAAATATTACAAATATTAATATTAACATAATACATAGATTTGTTTTATTTTTATTTATTTATATGAAAATTCAAATATATATATATATATATATATATTTTTTTTTTTTACTTAAAACTACATTTAGAGCAGTTTTATAATTACATTAAATTCCTTTCCCCCTCAATTCTGCGTTTTTACAGTTTTTTTTTCAAGTTTATTATTAGTAGTAGTAGTATTAGTAGTATTAGTATTAAATAGCCATTCTAAACTACACAGTGCAGTTTTCTTTTTTTTTTTTTTTTTTTTTCTTATTTCCTTATCACAATGGGATTATTTATCTGTTTTCCTTGCATATAAGTGACAGACAGAGAAGGTAATTTTTCACTCGCAACATCATAGACGAGATAATATAATATAATATAATATAATATAATATAATATAATATAATATAATATAATATAATATAATATAATATAATATAATTTGTTTATGCATCCAGATGCAACATTAAAAAATAAAGAATAGTCCACATAAAAAAAGTTAATTTTCATAATTTACTTACCATGCTCTTATATCAGGTCATGCCAGGTGAGAAGTTAATGTGTCATGACTGACTACAATGTGTGAAATTTAAATATATACATGTAAAATTGTGAATTGAAAGCTATGACAATGGAGAGGAATATTATTAGTAGTATTCTTATACAAGTATATCTGTCTCACCTTACAACCAATTAACATCCAAAACCTCAAGACGTCAAACACAATTAAATAATGACATTTTCCTCCTTTTTTCTTTCTTTTTTTTTTCTTTGAATAAGAGAATAGATTCCAATCATTCCAATGCTATCACGTGGTGCAGTCAAGGTTAAGCTGTGATTTCCTAAAGGTTACCAAGGTAACAGTGTATCTCATTCTCACTCTTTATTTCTGCCCATTCCTTGTTTTTCTTGCTGTCCTTTTTCCAGAATAACCACTACAGCAGCCTGCATGATGGACCTGAGACGGTACCCCCTCGATGAACAGAACTGCACCCTGGAGATTGAGAGTTGTAAGTGAAAGGAAATGTGAACACGCATACACATACTGGCTATTTTCTAGATGTAATACAAGTGTACTACACCCATAGAGAGCATTATTTGCTGTGTTCTACACAACTGTCTCTGCATATTTTGTTGCTTTTTTTTATGGAAATGTGTCTCTGCATATTTTGTTGCTTTTTTCCCCTTCTTTCTTTATCATTTGGATGAATAATGGTAGTGTGAACCTTTTTTGACAGAATGGAAATTTTGTTTTATTTTAACTTCATGCATTTTTTTACATTTTAAATTTGTAGCTTTTTATCAAATTACAAACTCACTGCAGTTCTCACGTTAATGCCAGTTTGGGAAACAAAACTCACTGCAGTTCTCACGTTAATGCCAGTTTGGGAAACACATTTGCTTCTTTATGTTAATATTGTAAATTTAATTTTAGGTTTATAACCTTATTAATACAACATATAAATAAAACATAATTAACTCTTTCCCCACCAGAGTTGCCAGATATTTTCATTTTTTTTGGATCATTCAAACAAACTTTTGAAAGTAAATTATTTAGAATCCCCATCACCGGCATAATAGTCTAGTCTTCATCAATCATCCTCACAACCTACACAGCACAAACACCAACTCTAACTCAGATTCTAACCACATCACCTTGAAGAAAAACCGTGATGGTGGACAACAGCAGTTTGAACTGATCCAGCTCATCAATTTCACTTTTGCTTCTTATCTCTGTCCCACTCCACAGATACCTAATGTAAGCAAACGTAATCATTAAGCCCATTTAGAGCAATCACCCATATCTGCAGTCCTGCCTACTCTGTCTTTGGGTGTCAGTAGTGATAAATGTTCTTACAGGGGTTTGACACTGAGGGCTCATGGCACATTTGACAGAGGTAGGTAAGATTGAATGTGTTTTCCGGTTTATCAATGAGGTGCCCTGCACTATCGATCAGTCAGGCGTACCAGAATAGTGTGCCCTGTCTATCACGGGTACATCACAGGAGCCCAGTCAAATAGCTAGATTTGTGTTTCGAATGATTACACCTTGCACACTGTTTCTTGCCAATCAATGGGTCAGATGTCACAGCCTGCTGAGGCATGACATTTTTATCTTTTTAGATTTGCTTGTATCAACATTTCCTTACTTTTCGAACATTAAAACTAGCTATTCCGATAACTATTCTTTAGGTGTCACTAACTGCACTGTGGGCTGCATTCATGAAATATAAGAAAAAGTTTCTTTGTAAATCATTCATAAAACACAGTCAGTGCAGAAAGTGTTCATTAATGCATAAATTATTTGTAAAAACATTATTATGTAAATTGTTGCATTAATTGAGTAAACCCATCATAAAGCTTGTCTTACGTCTCATTTAATACATACATTTTTCAGAAAACCATTCTCACATAAATGGCCTAATTTTGTGTAAATTATTTACAAAATCATTTAAACTGCGTATAAAGCCATTCTCATGTGAACTGTCTTATTCCATATTTTGTGCACTCAGCAGAAGAAATTTCTGTTTGAATTACATAATTTGCGTAAGAATGTTTTTTACAACTTACAACATTCTTATGCTTTTCATTGTGTGACAACAAGCTGCGTCATTATAGTATATATGAGGATGGAAAAGCAGAGACAGAGGATTAATATTAATATTTATTTTATTTAGTTTATTTTGAAATGTTGGCAAACACTTCATTTGCATACCTCTTACCACATTCTGTCCTTGTGACACAGCTTGTCATACAGAAAGCACATTAAACACTCTAAAATGTGTGATGAAACTGAACACAGCAACCAACTAGCACAGAAGAACCATTTATTTGTGCAGTTAACAGTGCTGACAACGACACATAACGCAGACCAATTTACACCTCACTAAAACACAAACCACATTTTTGTCACCATTGATGAAGGAAATAACCTAATTTTCTCTGTGCCTTCCGGTAGTGCCATGAAGTTCAATTTTCATTTCACAAAACATCTCTGAGACATGTCTGCTAGATGTAAAACTGGTAATGTCCAGTGCTATGGTTGTACAAGATACATGCATAACATTCTATTTGAACATTTATTGTACTGTCTACAATCTCTGCAGATGGATATACTACAGATGATATTGTGTTCTTCTGGCAAGGAGGGGACAATGCTGTGACAGGTGTGGACAAACTGGAATTGCCTCAGTTCTCCATTGTGGAACTACGTCTTGTATCCAGAGAAGTGAGGTTTACTACAGGTATGGACGAATCACTTGCATGCAAAATGGGGTTAATTCCAGCACTAAACCCATGGCCAGAGCAAACGGTCACTGAGAACAATGCAGTGAACAAGAATTACTGAAGATTTAAGGTTATCTTAATGCACTGCTCAACTTATATTAATATAGAAAATGCGGCTATCATTTTAAGTGCTCTTGCTCATAAGCACTCTTATTTATTTCATGGGGAGGTGTCCAAACAAGAGTTAATAACCGCAGTGAGATTGGAACCACAGGCAATAAATGAGAACATTCATTTTTACATTAATAAATAGCCATAGCAATTTGAATAATCAATTGAATGAGTCAATTATTCATACCACACCTGACATTTAGCAGCATAGTTTTTAAACAGGCATGTGCAGGCCAATCTTGGAAAGGCTTCTTGAAACATGCTGTTTACAGTTGTCTTAAACCACACACCAGATTTTACACATTAACGGGACATGCTCTTCAGTTACATAATTGATTTTTTTCTCTCTCTTTCTCAAATTCCTTGTATTAAAAAGCTAAATGGAGAGAGAGAAAAAAAAAAGACACTTCAGGCTTTTGTGACAATTCTCAGAGGAACATAGACGCTGCCTGCTGAGAAGGGAGTTTCGGAAAAATCTGCCATGTTTGCGACTTTCTGCCATGTTTAATTGGAATGGAACTAGTCCCTGGGAAGGAATCCATTGCTTTGGGGAAATTAAATGCTCCATCTGAACAAATGGGAAAATGACTGTTGTCAAAGTGCAGACTTTGACAATTGCAAATTGTAGATCTAGTTTTCCTGTGCTTGCTCTTTTGTGATCCCAGTTATATGTTGACATCTCTGTTTTTTTTTTTGTTTTTTTTTTGGCTTCTGCTGTGTACTTGTGTCTCCTCAGGTTCATACCCTCGGCTGTCATTGAGTTTCCGCATCAAGAGAAACATCGGCTACTTTATCCTGCAGACTTACATGCCCTCCATCCTGATCACAATCTTGTCCTGGGTCTCCTTCTGGATTAACTATGATGCCTCTGCTGCTCGTGTAGCCCTGGGTAACCTTTAACGTTTTGTTCATCAGGAAGTCATTTCTTCCTGTATAAAACCATATCAATCATTTTGTTTGTCTTTTGCTCAAAATATCCTTATATTCTACTTTTTGTCAACAATGATTGAAGCAGTTGAAGCCCTTTCACATGACCCCAATGCAATGTTCCCCAATGCAACAAACTTGAGCGAAGCTTTAAGCTTACGTGATGCTCAAAGTTCACAAGGTTTCAGCTTTGACTCCGTTAGCCACTGATTTCACTGGAAGATTTGCATTAAGTATAATTATGTGGACGATGCAGGTACAAAAAAAAAAAAAAAAAAAAAAGATTAATCAATGTTTATGTAGATTAAGCATGTCTTAAATAGCTTGAGAAAACTGTCCTTAGCATTCCCATTCATCTCAATGACAATTGCTTAGCTGACAAAGAACCTTTTTTTTTCTTTTTTCGCAAGTACTTGGCTATGCAAACCAGCCCAAAGCATTCTAGGACATAAAGCTTTGTGAAACTATGTCTGTTTTTTTTTTCTGCAATATATCACCAGAATTTTTCTCTTTTTTAGAATTGAAATTGTTACATCTTTAGTTTGTTTAAAAAAATGAAGAGTTCTGTTATCTCAGGCTTAACACTTAGCGTCACTTAACATACTATAAGAAACCTTACTACTAGACTACTACATAGTGGCATGTCTTATTTCATCTTAATTTCATTTGGGCATGTCTTATTTCAACTTGGGCTAAAGTAGGAGTATGACGACCCTGTTAAGTGGTCCATAAAAGCCCCGGCGCAAGTCGCGTGAACGTGACATTATTCATTGAAGTGACTAACATGGCTTTCTTGCAGGTGTAACTACGGTGCTCACTATGACAACCATCAACACCCACCTGAGGGAGACCCTCCCAAAGATCCCCTATGTGAAAGCCATCGATGTCTACCTCATGGGCTGCTTCGTCTTTGTTTTCCTGGCCCTGCTCGAATATGCCTTTGTAAACTATGTGTTCTTTGGACGGGGACCCCAGCAGCAGAAAAAGATCAACGAAAGGCTAAACAAAGCCAACAACGAGCGTCCCCGCTATGAGGAGAAGCGTCTGAGGGAACAGGTACGCAAGGTCTCTTGTAAACCATTTATAACAGTTGCACAGTTCATTTTGTGCTGATTAAAAGCTGATTTAAATGAATTTAATAAGCACTGACAATATTCATGCATGTCTAAATGAATATGTATTCACTTAGTTTGTAAGCAGAACAACTTCACTCATCAAAATAACTATCGCCTGAATGAATCGCTTCACATCACTGCTAAAAACGAACATGCAATAGCCCATGACTTTACTTAATCAGTGACGTATTTAATTTGATTGAAGCTGCATTTTATTAATAAGAGAGGTTCCTCTTGCTTGGAAAGTTACAAATTACATTGTCATTATGCTATCAGATTCTAGTCTGCGTTTTGCCGCAGGCTTCTCTTTCGATCCAAGCACCGTAATGTACTGTGAGATAGACTGATTCATTTCTCCCTTCTCAAAATGTGTCAGCCATTTTCATACTTAGAAAAACTGTGTGGACTAAGCTCAGTTACTAAACCAGAGTAATGACTGAATAAAGCATTTGTGTCTGTGTCTATTATGCAAGCATTTTCTTCTTCACCCTCATATTTATGCACTTTTGTATTCTTCGAAAATTGTTTCTTGATTGTCAGTTTATATGGGCGTTTTAATGTTCTCTTCATTTTTTCTTTCACATCGCAAGACTCCATTTCAGCGCCGTTTCAAAGCAACACCCTCAGGTCATATACACAGAGAAGAAATCTGTATCTCGAGGAACAAAGAAAAGTCGGGGTACATGCATTTAGAAATCATATCAGTTGAAACAGTGGAAATTTAGAATCAGAAGTTGATGAAATATTGTCATTAACTACTGTGTGTTAATGCGTTTTAACATTCTGAATAATTCTTGTAAAGTTTCTTCTTCCCAAGTAAAGTTTGTTGTAACTGTGACATCACATCATCGTTGCATCTGCACAAAGTAATTGCTGTTTGAGACAGTTTAGGACTGTCCATTTCCTGTGGCCGCTCATGACCACCCTTCTCTGTCTTTAATTGCCTCAGTGGATGCTTACGGAAACATTCTTCTCACCACTTTGGAGATGAACAACGAGGTGATGCCGTCCGACGTTGGCAGCAGCGTCAGTGACTCACGGAACTCCGTCATGTCCTTTGACAGCTCCGGAGTGCAGTTCCGCAAGCCCATGGCTTCACGGGATGGGTTCAGCCACCACTCGTTGGACCGCAGCACCATGCGCAGTCGTGCTAACTGCCGGCTAAGAAGGCGCTCATCCAAGCTGAAGCTCAAAATCCCTAACTTGGCGGATGTTAGCACCATTGACAAGTGGTCCCGGGTCATTTTTCCTATCACTTTTGGATTCTTCAACCTTATCTACTGGCTGTATTATGTGAATTGATATGCGTTCCCCTAGGAAACATGGGCCATATTTTGAGAGCACATTGAATTGGCTTTGATACAATTGGAAAATATGTGTACACATATATGAAAAGTTGATACATATGTATATGCATATTTCTATATATTATATTTCTATATACACATGCGTGTGTAAAATCTAAAGGACTTTGCTGGTGTAAAAAAGAAAAAAGAAACGTATTATACAGAATGACTTGAATGTTTAAGAATAATACAAAAGAAACATTTCAAGTATTTGAATTCATTTCCTTCTGAAACAAACAATGACTAACATACATTAGTTCCTTGTTCGAGGGTATGGAACTAAAGACTGCATGATATTTTTGCTAAAAGAAAAGACTGCAAGAGAAAAAGAACATCTCATCTGCTTTTTATTGATATTGTAAGCAACCTCTCCCAACCGCAGCTCATGAAATCAGAAGTGGCTAGTGCATTTCGGGGCATCAATAGAGCAGGCCCAAGGACCCGATCCACTGCTTTCCCCATGCCCACAGAAAAGACTGACGGAAATGTCCATTTCTACACTGTACAGCAACCTCTTTTGGAATTATGTGTCATTCCTTGATTTTGCAAGTGACAAGCGTTCTCTTTATCGGACCTCTCAGCTCTGGTCAATGGTTTACACTGGACGGCCATCTTGAGTTTTAACCAATGCATCCTGCTCAGAGTCAGTATGTTTCATTTTCTGTCTTCTCTTTTTTGCAGATTCTCCTTCCTTTCATTATTGGGCTAAGGGTATACTCATATTTTTGGAGGGCATCACCTAAACATGTTCTAGAGGTAGTTCATTAATAGATATTAAGCCACTGGTATGCATCATTCATTGGGAATTTAAGAAAATGAAGAAAAAAAAGAGTACATTCATTCATTCATTCAGTAGCCTTATTGACATGGTCAGGTAGTATTGTTGTTCTTTCTTTACTCTTGTTCCTAGTGCAATTCATCTGTTCCATTGATACAGTATTCATGAACATCTTATAGAGCTTTGTGTTGTTTGGAATGGAGGAAAACCCTTAGTAAGCTGTAACGTTTCTTTAGAACTTGGATTTGAAGTTAGTCCAACTACGTGAAAATGTACAAAGTAAGGAGAGAAAATATTACTGTGTATTCAACAGGGGATGAGACCATGTTTTTATCTGTTTCATGTTTAAGTCAACCACTCGAACCATAGTGTGACCTGATATTGTATATATTCAGTCATTGTAGTGATCCATCCTGAGAATGATATACGCTGATGTTTTTAGTTTCTCTAAAATGTGCCTGTCTGAAACCTGAAGGATGTGTCCTCAGTTCATCATTCAGTGAAAGAGGGCCGAATGACCCTTGATCTTTGACCTTTCACTTTAAGCACTGCAGACCCACCCACAGCTCTGACGTTTTGCATCTTGGGATTGAATCTCAAAGATGAATGACATCAGCATAATCAGGAAAAAAAAAAAAAAAGCTTCTGAGTCTTTTCGGGGCAAAATGACATGTACGATAAAAGCCATGAACTGAAGTGACAACCAAAAAGGCCTATAATCCATTTCTCTTTATAACATTTAGATTAGAAATCTTTATTGTCCACACATGTGGAAATTCATTTACCTCTGACTCACCCACCACCATTTATTTTGGGCTTTGCCTCATTATGATTTACCTCAGCTTCATTGACATTGAGGTGGCCAGATCTTTGTCTATCTTCAGGTGACCACAAACTCCCACCTAAATCCATATATCAATTCATCAACCATCCATATTCATTCAAAGCTCATTTCTGGTAGTGTCTAGATGTCTCAATACTCAGAGCAGTTCGGTTGAGTTAAAGCATCCCAACAAATGCTTTTCACACCAATGTTGAAACAGTTCTTGAAGATGTGGATGAGAACTGAATTGCTAAATAACTGGGCAAGGTGACATTTAAAAGCGAGGAGGGTCCGGTGGTGGTTTGAGAACACGAGATCCCAGGATTTGTTTGAGTTCCCTGAGGAGGATATCCTGAGCAGGCCTCAGACCTCAGAGCTCAGCACAGTCCCTTGGCTCTCGACCCCCACACCAGACCTCCCAACACTTGGGAAAGTGTGGACCAGCCACCAAATCGCCAACAGATCACTCATTCCATGAAGAAACAAAGGAGTCAGGGAAATCTGAAAGTATAGAAGGATGTACCTCAAGGTACTTGCAAGGTCCTACGTTACTTGTCAGCAGATGACCATAGAAGCACGTTCAAAGGATTTCCACTTATCGTGTTATTATATGTGTTATTGTGAGCACGACCATAACACCTGTGCAAGAGAGCCAGTACTCTCAAGTGCAAAGCAAGACATGCACAGTTGCATGCACAGTGTAGCAATTAAGTTAAGCGCAAATCTGCACTAAAAGAGGATGGAGGTCAGAGTGCTTTTCTTGAGAAACCCTAGCTATTATGAGTGTTATGGGGGTGCCTTGGTCAGTTGAGACTCCCAGTAGGCATTCAAGATGCTGCAATGCTGCAATGCTTTGCCAATGAAGGTTCAAAGGCAGAGTTGTTAGGTATACACATTTAATCTATAGTGTTTAGATGTGGATTTACAATGTAGATCAGACCTTTTAAGCTACAATATCAACCCACCTCTATTAGTGCAGTGTTGTAGACAAGTGTAGTGATAAGTTGAAAATGCCAACTGCACCATTAGCCAACTTTTTTCTTAATGTATTTAAGGGAACCGGACCAGTTAGAAGGATTTTTTTTTTTTTTTTTTTTTTTTTTTAGACTGGAAAATAAGTTTGCTTTGCCTTTGTCAAATGAGAAAAGGTGGGAAAGTGGCATGATTCTAGGTGGCATATACTTTTAGGTTTATTATTATTTGCGTGCCAGCCGCTATTAACTAAGAAGACTGCACAATTAAAAGGATGTTGATATATTTTTGTATCAGATATTATTGATCTGATTTATCAGTCAGTGTCCATAAGTGCTCTAATTGTTTCCTTAGAGTCACTAATAAAAGAGAGAGAGAGGGAAAAAAATGCATACAGCATCATAACCTGTGGTTCGGTATATTATCCATGAGAATAATTAGAAATTCTTAGTAGTAGTTTGTACAAGAGTTTTCGTAACTACATACATATATAAGTTAGCACCCATTTACTACATAGCTTCATTACCTTCTAGTAGACTTGTTGGCACTATGCAGTCTTTCTTGCTAATGATCAGTTTAACGTTCCACGGGGTAACCTGAATCATTATTGGTCCATGCGTCCTGACCAATCACCATAGGCAAGGGTTGAAATTTTCGATAGAGTAGGGATTAGTGAAATGCTAATACAGCCATACTGTGCCACTGAGACATGTTGGATGTTGAATTTGTTCAAACTGATATTGTGTTCAACATGTTCTTGTAGCACCAGCACTCTGTTTATTCACAGTGAGCTTACACCTAGAACAGATTTTTGGTAAGATTCTGGTTTGTGGGCATTTGTCCCTGCAAGATTTGCCTTAACGAGATCATTAAGCATTTTTTCATGAAATATTTCTGAGCAATACAATGCAAATACAACAAAGTTCATGGGAGAGGGATTCTCTTTCAACTCAATTCAAGCCTTAATCATGGTTATAGAGCATTATAATTTGATCATTGGACATTTAGGGTACAATTAAGTTAGCAGTTATAGAATCTAGAAAACACAGTGAGAAATTAGTTCCCTCAAATGTCTCACCCAGGTACTCTGGCTATGTTTCCACTGCTTAACTTCAGAACCTCAGAATGTAGAACTAAATATTTACAGGTTTAGGATTCTGATGTCTCACTTTTTTGCACCTATCTTACAATTTTTTTTTCCCTGTTAATTACACCTTTATATTTCACATTATTCACAGTTTCTTGTAATTGTGATTTGTATCTCACAATTTCTATAATTGTATCTTCTTTAGACCTATATCTCAAAATTATTATATTATTTCTTGTAACTGGAAAATCTTCTGATTGCAACTTTATTTCTTGTAATTGCATCTTTACATCACACCGAAAAAGTTATTTTAGCATTTTATCCCAGTTATTTGGTTCTGAGTTTTGTGAGTGGAAACATGGATATTGTAGAGTAATTCACATCAGAAATTATAATATGAATAATCTATTAAAATATATATATTACACGTAGCCCAAATGCAAATATCTTCATAGTTGGCCTGCTTGACCAGTTTGCTAAGTCTGCAACCTACTGCAGTACAAAAACATTGATATCAAATATCTTATATCTACAATGGCACAAGTTGCTGTTTTATAAATAGCTATCAGGTTAATCATACAGTGTGTTTCACTATCTAAAGGGAGTTGGTGAATGCAACAAACCATACTAGCATTTCAACTTTTTTATTTGAAAGTTTATAGTTTCACCATAGTGCTAGGATAGATAAATTATCATTAAAACCAATTTGCCAGTTTACAAGGGTCATTTGGCCAAAATACTCAGATAAATGTAGCAGCGCTGAGTTGAGTGGGTGATGGTAGTCAACTTAAATTTGTTTCTTGTTAATAAAATCATTTAAGTTTTGTAATCTTAATTTCTAAATCACAAAGACTAGATTATTACTAAATCAGCATGATTTTATCTTTTGTTGTGTATTTGATTTTTTTATGAAATTACTTGATCTTGAAGGTTGGTGGCTCTGTTATCAGTCTATTCTAGAATGTTTCAGATGTGTGGGCTTTAAATTGTGATAGAAATTGCTGCTAATTATCACTTTTAGCTAGTGATGAGCAAGACAGCGTTCAGTCTTGACCATTTTATTATACATGTGTCATTTCTAGTATTTGGCCATTCTTCGCCACCTTAAAAACTGTGTTTGAAAAGAAATGGGCCCTTTGTGTCTATATTTGTAACAACTAATCTTGCACACTCTCTGAAGAATAGTGGCTCAGCCATAGATACACTGTTGTAACACACAAAAATGGCAGGCTCCGTCTATTGAGATGGATGTTATTCAAGAAATAACGGGACAAGAATATCATTTGGAATAGCATTGTGTCAAGGTAGCATACTCTTGAGCACTGATGGGATTGTTGGCCTTTTTTGGAAAATGTGACTCATCGTAATTATTAAAGTATGAATACTTTTGTGTAATTTGCTATCTGGTTAGGGGATAGGAGACACATTTTCCTTTTGCCTTGCACTTTGCTTTAGTTTTAGACAAATATATTGTTTGTTAGTTTTTTGTCCATTTTTTAAACAAGCTTTGCACAAATTATGGGGGGAGCGTATGGCAGAATTCAATGAGGCTAATGTGTTCTGATTACAGTGAAGGACATAATAATCTACGCACTTCACACAAATCACCCCATATGTTCACTTCCACATTTTCATACAATGAACATAACTCAACAAATCATCAAATAGTTTTTCCTTGAGTACATCGTTTTTGTCTTTTGCTACATTTAACCATGACGCAGGAGAAAAGGAAGTACAAAAACTGTTGAACTGATTTTAATGTGAATTTTCTTGCCTCTTGTGTATATGTGTAATTACATGTGAATTGTATTGTAAATATGATATCTTTCACTTATATTTCTTAATGCATGAACAAAACAGGGCAGTTGGTAATAACAGCTAGCCTCAATGCTACTGGCATGGACAGCTTTTACAGCACTGGCATAACTTCTGAAAACGATACCTATCTCTGAAAAAAAAAAGAAAAGGAGAAAAACTCACAAAAACGATACCGGTTTTGTTTTGCATGTCTCTTTTCAGAAAGGTTTATTTTCATAATTTAATTTCTATTCTAAAACTGGCCATTCATATCACCCACACATACAAAAAAAAAGAAAGATTTTTGCTTCTTCTAGTGCACAGAGATTGAACCAAACACTGTAAATCTTAAATTAAAAATAGAAACCAAAAAGAAAAATACTAACTATATCAGAAGAGGAGAGTTATGGAGAAAATTATTCACGGAATCATCATTTAAAAAAAGAAAAAAAATATGCGAAGATATGCTCATTTTCATCATCTCTTGCTTTTTTTGTGTATCACATACAGCTGAGAGTAGATAGACACACCTTTTAAGCCATTAGCTCAAAGTAGACTACACCTGCTTACATTTCATTGAACAAAACAGCAAGTTAACGTTTCATGCCATGAGAATGCATGACTGGCAGAGCAAATTCTCAAAGTTTGTTGAAATGTATGAGCCAGTGACTTTGCTGTGCTGAATATTTTTTTCTTCTTTGCGCCAGGATAGCGTTACTGATATAGCAGATTATAACACATAAACACAGCACCCACAAGCGAAGTACTAACCTGAAGAGAAAATCCTATAAAAAATTTGCGGAAATCTAGGGCAATCACTTCATACCTAATTTGAGAATTCGATTGCTATTCAGTACTGTTTCGTTTCATTTCTATTTGCCTGTATTTGTTGTATTCTTTAAATGAATTGTTAATTCTTATTGTTGATGTTTTCTCATAGCAAGGAAATATAGTTCTACTTTACATCCTGCCCTGAAAGTAAAATGCATTCTGTTTTTGTGTTGTACTGGTTTTGTTCTCATTAAGCTCTTGGTTTGATTCTGTTGAACTATTGAGGTGTGATGATTTTTGATGATCCATTTGGGGGTATGATTTGTCTTCATGAAATCAACATTTGTAAAGTATAAGGTTGTATTCTCTTCTTTTTCTTTACTTTGTCTTTCTTTCTTTTTTTTCTTTATTTCTTTTGTTTTTGTCAGTGCCAATTAATGTAATGGTGTCGGTCAGCTTTTCTAGGTGTTTGAGCAAAATGTGTTTTTTACTAATACAAGATGTTACAGTATGTGGTACAAAAAAAAGGGTTATAAGTAACCAACTGACTTTTTACAAATAAAGGCTTATACAGTAAAGAACAACAATGCAGAATTCTTTTCATTTGCCATTTGTGGACTAATGTTTGAATTTTTTTTTTTTTTTTTTTTTTGCTGGCTATTGGTTTTAACTCATTAGTCCCCAAATGGTAAATCATGTATGTTTTCAGAACATGATGTAAGGAGACACATTTAAAGTGCTGCAGGTCTTCATAATGTCATTTTCTTTTCTTTCTGTTTTTAAAAGGGCTGCAGACATATTTAGGGCAAACTGAGATTGCAATCAGACGCAAGTGAAGACCATTACAATGTCTTGTATACTCAGTTTGAATTTGATTATAATAATGACACAATATTAAAGATACACCTCCCGCCCAACCTTTGGTCCTGAATAAAGTACCATCAGAATCCCTGTTGGAAGAGTGTAATCTTTGCCCCATAACAACATTAGTTTTGATGCTTATATTTGGCAAGATTCTGCAAGAGAATCAGAAGAAGAGACATGTATATTAGGGCTCTCATATGCCGTAAGAAGAGTAGTCTAACTTGCCTTGATGAGAAACTGAAACAGTTGCATCACTTTGTAGAAACTTTTTAAGAGACAAAACTGAATGAAAAAGTCTAAACACAGGAGGTACCCAGCTGCAATGAAGTGAACAGAAAAGACAGTCTTCTTTTGTTTCATAGTCTATTAAATTTGTTAAATTGAACATTTTTTTTTTTTTTTTTTTTTTTTATAATTCCTCTTTGCTATTTTGCCATGTTGTGGATAACTGGAACTTTCCATAAATATGATACATATTGGTGTCTTGTTACATATTTCACCATTAGATGCACCAATTCCATGTTTTGTGATGTGAGAACCATTAGATTTAGGTTTGAAAAATGATCTAACCAAATTCATGGAAGTAATGATTTTTTTGACTGCAAGCAACAATTAAATTCATACAAAAATTTCATAAATTTGACAATCAAATTTGACTGTTATTAAATAATATTAATGTCCAAAATCAATGTTTACCACATAATAAAACTGTATTACTGCATAATTTACTTTCATTACCAAAATTGTACTTTTTTAATATTACTATTATTGTTACACCCAACAACTAAAATAATTTTATATTACATCTTGTCAGTTTTCCACAAACTACTCTTTTTGAAACTTTGTTGCTTAAACATAGCTTTAAGGAAAGCTTTCAGGTGGGGGGTGGGGGTGTTGGCATGGGGTAAGACAGAAGTAAGTAAGAAAGATCCTATATAGAATCTTGAGGGAAATACAAAGTTGTTGTTTTTGTGCTCCATCTTGCCTCAGTAAACTTTGAAAATGTTCCCAGTGGAGGAGATGCACTTATGGGGCTAGGAGTACAGAGATCTGTTGGGAAGATGGAAGAAGAGCACTGAACTAGATCAGCGAAATGTGCTGGCCAATTCCTTGTTCCATTGTCAGCACTCCATAAAAAAAAAAAAAAAAAACACATCAAATATTAAGAGGATGCATTAACATGGGCCAGAAATTGATGGCTGCTCGGGTGAGGGGTAAAAAAAGAGATGAAAACAGAGGTGGAAGATACCATCTTGACTCTACTTTGCTGGTTTCTGTGAGCTGTGGACAATTCTCTCCATCTTGAAAAGTGGAGGTCTGTCGGGTTTGGTATGTGAAAACAAGAAGAAATATTGGTGAATTATTTGTTTTAAGTGGTGATGTTAATATAGATGGATGACTGATATATGCATGCTAATCAAATTGTGTTTCCTTTAATGCATTAATGCACCACTCGCAGAACCAGATGGAATTGCAAAGATTGTAATTGTTTTCAAATACATTTTCCACAAACAGTCTTCAGTCTTCCACTGGTCTGACAAATGTATAAATCTTACAAATACATGTGCAGTTCTTTCTTATAGCTATTGCTAGACACTCCGTAAAAATAGGGCCTGTACTGTTAATATAAAGAGATTTTCTGTATTATTTTTTCACAGGTGTTTTAGCTATATTTTCAATTACGCATCGCATTATGTCGTGTTTTAATGGTTTTATGGAAGAAAATGACCAGAACCTTTCATGTTTCTATAAAAAATAAAAAAATCTCACAGTGAATAATCTTTACATTCGTTTTTATACCAAGTATCCAGTCAGATGTCTGATATACAGTTCCTTGGTGTCCTTTGAAGTTATAAATAGATTGCGGAAAGTCACTTGGGGGAATAAAGTGCTTCAATAATACTTTTATTTATAGATGTGGAGCATGTGATGCGAATATTACAATGAAACTTAATACCAGCAGAGGAATCCCTGTTGATAACTGCACTCAGTACTTACACGGGTTATCTCTTATGTAAGATGCAAATCAAATTAGTGACCCACACATGCTCTTGTGACCACACTCACAAATGACTTTGGAGCCATAAAATTGTGGATGTGTGTCTATTAGAATCAGTGTTGTCTTTTATGTTCAGTGCTTACACAATTGGGCTGAAAGGTTACTATATACTGTATTTTACTTAATATCTTCATGTTTTATAGTCGTATTTTGCAGATTACAGCTGTGGTTGAGATTTTCTATATGCTTTATATCACCCTATGTGACTATATGTATTGGGCTGTTACGATATGAGACTTTTCACTACATGATTATAGTGGGCAAAGAAATTCACAATAATAAAAGACTGTCATGTTTATCTGTTTCAGAAAAAAAAAAAAAAAAAAAACTGAAGTGCACTTTTTCACTTTCCACTCACTTTTAGTGTATATTTCACAAAATGTGCATGAAGAAAACATCAAATCATTTTGCAGAAATGTTGCTATATCAGTGTCATTTCTTAGTGTAATTTTCTATGTATAAAATGTGTTTAACATTACTTTTATTTTTTTTTTTTTTTTGCATCTCATTTGGTTATTAATTATTTACCATTATTGTATTCTGCATGGATATGGTTTTTCAGCCATTGGGCCTCTGTTGTCTAGATATCTGTATTGGTAGTCTTGAAAAATCCATATCCATCGAGCAGAAGATGAGATGATAGACAATTCATGAAAAAGCATATATTGTTAGAAATCAAAGGGTTGATTTATCACTCAATGGTTACAGCTATTGCTAACATAACATAATTCAGTATATGTTAACAATATTGTGGTGCAACCATTTTGAATTAATTTAATGGTGCATGCTCAAAATATAAAAGGATGAAGATTTACTGTGGCCAGTATGACTAAAAATTATGTGCCTCTGAGGTTGTCCCACATATCTCCAATGCACACATTACACGGATTCATAAATGCACGTACACACTCACGTAAGCACGCGTGCACACACACACACACACACACTCTCTCTCTCACACACACACACACACACACACACACACACACAACACACACACACACACACACAGTGTAGTGCTGTTCAGTCAGGGGTGAATAGATGAGGAATGCAGCTGATAAAATATTAAGACTTGCCGCTCTTTTATCTTTATCATATGACCAATGCTGCACAAGTGAATCTGTTTCTCTCTTTCTGTCTATCTACATCCCCTTCCTCCACCACAGGCTTATTTGTTCATTTTATTTTCAGCTTACAAGTGAGCCTCCAAAAATGTCTGCCAATCGCTTCACATGAAACATAATTACACTAAAGGAGACTAATGATTGGCTCAAGTGATTCATAGTAATTCCATGGCAATTTCATTGTTTGTTTTAAACAAACACATGTTCCCTTGGGGATTGCATGCACCCAGTCAGATGCCTTTGCTTTTATTTGACAAAGGAGCCAAAAAAAAAAAAAAGGTTTCATTAGATGTGCAGTGCAGTTTCAACAGTGACACTGGCACAAATCTCCATTAAAAACACTGCACTGTATTTATTATTTCTGTCTTACACATTGCTCTGGCATGTCACTCGTGTTTGTGATGTGCTATGGCACAAAGAGCGAATATGGCTGGAATATAATCACAGCTAATGTCTAGACTGGTTTCTCTGGAGAACAGGAGATGTGAGCCATTTTGTTGACTGAGGCACACATGTCTTTGTCATCACTTGGCTCCAACTCCCTGCAGCTCTGGCAGCAGATGGTTGACTGTTTTCTTAATCAACACCACCCTCTATTGGCAAGAACGGTCATACAGCAATCTTTTATTTTTATTTTTTACCATATGCCATAATTGTTAGGTTAATAATAATAATAATAATAATAATAATAATAATAATAATAATAATAATAATAATAATAAAAGTAATAATAATAATAATAATAATAAACATAATATATTAACTTTCCAACACAATGATTGGAAGATTAAGAGTGCCTCCTATACAAACTGAACAGCAAATTTAGATGGTGAGTTTGATGGATGTACAAGATCTGCGTTTTTGAGAGTGGAAAGAGCCTGAAGAGTTTGAAATCAAGAAAGAGCACAGCAAATATGATTTCCTAAGACACACCTGGAATGCCTCTATAAAATTCTTATTGTTTAAAGAATGAATACATCAGCGTGTGTTGTATAAAATAAAGCATGCTGCAGTGGGCCCACTGCTCCGAGTGATTTTGGAGGGTATGGCAAAGGGCATGCTGTGACACTTCAACCCAATTCATTCTTGTGCATATTTCATAAATTGTGAGCATGTTCCTCTTCCTTCCATAATACTTATACAGCAGTGATGGCAAAGGCTAATTTCACCAGAAAACAACACACAGTTAAAATGTTCAGACTATGTCTGCTGCATGCTAGTCCTTTCTCCAAAAGATAAGGAGAGGTCTTTATGTACCCATTGATTATGTAATAAATACACTTTCAGGTTTAAATTCATATCAGTGCCTTATCTAGAGTATATTATACTATTGTTTTTTACATTTTTGAAGTATTTCATGTGTGTTTCTAAAAGAACGCAGAGTGCATGACATCATATTATGACCATTGCAGTGTCCATAGAAATCTTACATGCTCAGAGTTTAGTATGACCACGGCTTGGAGGCTCCTCGACTGTCCTGAGGTTCCCAAGATAAATTTTTCATTTGCATTTGTAAGTTGCTCTTACATGATAAACATGATTTGTGAATACATTAAACACAAACTGGCACTCAGACGCTGGGGTCCAAATAAGTAAATGTGTGGTCACTGCAGATTTTACATTCTATTCACTCCGATTCATATAATGCTTCACACTAACCTGTCTTGAAAAGAAGAGATTGGTCAGTAACCAGGCTTTGTGTGCACCTGTGCAACCCACACTTCCAATCTCATCTCTTTAATTGACTCCAGTTAGATTTTGGAAGCTGACACAGATGTTCATTTTTTTTTTTCATCCTGTGCTGTGAATTATTACTCTGTGTATTCAATAAAAATCATGAAAAGTACAACTGTTTGTTGCTATTAGTTTAGTTAGACTGTGATCAGACCACTTTTTATTTCATTTTTCCTTTTCTTTTTTGAGCAAGCAATGCATAAATCCAGATATGATCAAAGAGTTCACAAAGTTATTGTGACTGTAAGACAGAAAAGACATTTGATTAATAGAAGTTAGAAACAAAACCATTTGATAAATACTTCGAAAGTCCCAAAGTGTTTCCAAACGTGTATGCTGTATGCATCAGACGTTCAGCCAGTGGTCTGTGGGCATGATGTCTGAGGCTGATACTAACTGTCATGATTCCAGCCTGTGTTCAGTATTATTTTTTTTAACTTGGACTTTTTAGTTGCTTCCTGTCTGGTGTTTCTTTGTAGTCAGTTTGTAGTTATTTTGGCTTCCTTGATTACTCCATGAATATGTCCAAGTGTGTCTTGTCAGCTTGTTACCTTGTGTATATTTAAACCCGTGTTTCCTGTGCTCGTGGTAGGTCTTGTCCACTTGTTCCTGTGGCTCAGTGGTAGAGCACTGTGTTAATAACACAAAAGGTTGTGGGTTTGATTCCCAGGGAACACACATACTGACAAAAAAAATGTACTGTATATCCTGAATGCACTGTAAGTTGCTTTGGATAAAAGCGTCTGATACATGTAAATGTTGGATATTTTGTTGGCTTCCTCAGTTCTGTGCTTGTGTTTTTGGTTCCTGCTCCTTGTTCTTGGATTATTGTTTGTTTAAATACTGCATTTGGATCCTATTATCGCTTGTCTCTGAGTTTTCTATTATCTGTTTGCTGAGAAGGTGCTGTGCACAGAAGCTGTGTGATAGAGATCTGCAAGCCCGTCAGGTGCCGACACGCTCGGGCCAATCTCGGGACATTTTTCTTTTTTACAGATCGGGCTCGGGGCGGGCTCGGGCTCATTTAGCTTCTCTCCTTTTATTGTGCCCATATACGCGCAGAGCACACATAAGCCACTGTATGAAATACTATTATAATGATTATATTATAAATATTAGCGGTATACATCACCTACACAATTAGCAATGCATATACGCATGCATTAGCATACAGGTGACAGTTGACCATGCAGAGCATCAGGGAGAAGTTGGAGTGTGGGGAGATATTAAAAGTTCCCAATGCTTCAGGAAAAGCTGCATTTTGAAAGAGTTTTGATTTGATTACCATGACAAACAATGAGCCAATTTGTCACGTGCAGTGCTCGCAATCTCCTCATTAGATGCGCCTTTAAGAAATGCATCTATATGTATTATGATTATAATGAAAGAGTTTTTGTTTTTGATATGTTTTATTTCGTTAAGTACTAATTCAAAGCTTTCTTTAGATATATTTATCATGTCTGTGAGGCATGTATTCACTCAGTTTCGGTCTATTTTTATGAAGCGGCCCTGTTTAAGACCAGACGGCAGAAAGCGCATCATGTTTGTTTTCTTTATTTTATAAAAGCACAATGTTTTGTTGATATTGTGAGTGAACAAAAATAAAAGTCGCTTACTAAAAGTAGTAAAAAAAGTAGTAAAATGTTCTCTCTGTAAGATTATTACAGTATCCATGTCATGAATGAAGGGCTAATGTTAATTGGTGGGTATAACTCTTAAGTTTGTTAGCCTTTTTGCTATGATGCTTGCTATGCTTATATAACAATAATTCGGTTTTAACTCAACAAACACGAGATCTAATTTCACCACAATATTGTGCTTTGCAACAAAACTGTTACAAGTTCAGTTATTATTTATTACCATCAGATGGGCTAACCTTAGGCCCTGTAATAAGCCAACGGAATTTTCAAAATTGTATAATTATAATTTAAATTGGACTACTTTTCAAATTGTATTTCATAAACCAACATCTCAGACGTGGAGGTGTGCACCTTAAAAAGTGCGTTTCCTGATGTAATTGCAATAGTTAAATAACTGGATTATCTTAAGTTTGTTTTTCAAATGTCCTTATAAAGGATTTGTTCAATTGAGAAATATAATTTTCTCTTTCACTTATGTTGTTATAATAAAATATCTATTTGTGCAGAAATATTGTTTTTTATTTATTTTTATTTTTTTTTGGTGGCGCTTAAAGGGGGTCTAGCCCGGGGTGTAATTCAATGTAGAACTGCCACTGAGTATGTTGCCTTATGTTGTGTATTTTAATGTTGTGTTGTTTTGTGTTGAACAGAAGAAAGAAACTCATACAGGTTTGGAACAACTTGAGTAAATGATGACAGAATTTTATTTTTTGGCTGAACAATCCTTTTAAGGAGTTTTACCAGCAAGACTTGATTGGACAATTTTCCATAATTTTTTGTTGGTTTAACATCACTGCTATACTACTGTAGACCACCAGTTAAACCAGCTAGAAAAGCTGGTCTTTTCAGAAAGGAAGCCAAGCGTGATAACCTGTAGACCAGGACTATTCAATTGGTGGCCCGTGGGTATTTGAATTTGTTGCACATGTGCCCAGGTGTTTGTTCCACAGCTGAAAAGAAAGAGACTCAACAACAACAATCTACCAGAGAACCAGAACATCAATAGATGGTAGTGTTGACAAGCGCTCGTGTGAGGGGGTTAAGAGATATCCACAACTACAGTTTAAAAGAGTATAAAGACAGTGTTATCGGTCATAACTTCTGTCAAGAAATAGTGCAGACACTGGATGAAGATGATCAACAAATGGAATATAGTTAGAAATTCTCCATGTCCAGCTGTATATGCTGACCCACTTCAGACAACATGCCAGTAGCACTTCAAGGGACAAAAGCATACACAATTAAAATCAAAATGCACAGTTTTGGTGAGTGACCTCATAAACACGGTCTTAAATGAGTTATAAAGTCGTAAATGACCATAAAGAGCTGGGAGGAAACCGGAAGTGTGTCAGATCCACATTTTGCATCAGGTTTTAAAGAGACAGCACTGCTTTTAATGTGAAACCTGCTGCAGTCTGTCATTGATGTAAAACAAAGAACAAAAGAAAAAGATAAATTTTTCAGTGCTCTGCTCGCTGATTAACTTTTGTAGCTTGAATAAAGATTAATCTATAGTTAAAGAATAAAGATTAATCTATAGTTTATACATAGTCCAACTATCTAACCCTTGAGGAGTCGTGGCCTAATGGTTAGAGAGTCTGACTTGTAACCCAAAAGGTAGTGGGTTTGAGTCTTTGTCCCAGCAGGGATTGTAGGTGGGGGGAGTGAATGACCAGTGCACTCTTCCACCCTCAATACCATGACTGAGGTGAGACCCTTGAGCAAGTCACTGAACCCCCAACTGCTTCCTGGGCTCTGCAGCAAAAATGGCTGCCCACTACTCCCACACTGGGTGTGTGTGTGTGCGCACTTGGATGAGATAAATGCAGAGCACAAATTCTGAGTATGGGACACCGTACTTGGCTACACGTCACGTCACTTTTTTTGTTTTAACTTTCATGTGTAAAGATTGTGTTAAATTCACTTAAATTAAAAGTTTTATATTTTCAGAGATCATGATAGAGTTTTATTTGCAATACATTTTGGGGTTAGTTTCTGTGACTTGTGCCAAAGCAGAAGAATAGAGTGGCCCAGTGGCAGTTTTCCAAATCCAAACCACACTGAGGCATTCATCAGCTTGCCATGGTCAACAAAGTTCATGTTTTGTTTTTTGTTTTTTAAATGACAAATGTAATTTAATGAGAAACATCTAAGTCAAAGATTTGACACCCTCACCTAGATCAAAGCCACAAATTATGGCTGCACAAATTATGGCTTTTTTTTTTTTTTTTTTTTTTTTTTTGGTGTCTCACCTTGGAAAAAGATGTCTCATGTGTTTTACTAAGAATAACCTTGGAAGACTTCAGTATTACCATAGCAACCAGGATGAAAAAAAAAAACATAAATACTTATGCAAAAAATACTGTGTGGTCCACATAATTATAATAGAAATTTAATTCTTTGGGTGAACTAACCTGTTAAGTTTGTCTGCATTTATATTGTCTTTGTAGTTAATAGAGAAACCAAACTACGGAGGTGTAAAGTGACAAAAATCATAAAGTCATAAAGAAAGACAAGCGGTCATTCAGAATTTTTAAATTTAGCTGTTAATGCACTCTACCGCAGAGTCTGGTCTAATACTTGCATTTTTTGAGATTACTAGTTGGTTTTGGGTACAGAACAAACAAAACTCAATTAAATCCTCTCTAGATACCTCCACTGTAAAAAAAAAAAAATAAATAAAATAAAAAAATGGAATGAGCTGTACTTAAAAAAATTATGGGAACAATATTACACGTAATATTTTTGAATAGTTTTTAAGGCTTGATTTTTTAATGAAATCTACCTGAATAAATCATGTAAAATATCCTTAATTATTTAATTTATAACACCATGATTTAATTATTATAAGTGAAGTGTGCTCATTTATTTTAAGTTGATTTTTAAAAGTCTGTGATTTTGAGTAAGGCCTGTTTGTATTTGACTTTGAGTTATTTTGTACAATTAAAAGACTGTAGACAGCCAAATAGCTCAAGTAAAAAAAAAATGTTTTACTATACTAGCATTAGCAAAGCTTCTGCTGATTGTGCAAAGCATCATACCTCATATAGTAATACATGCAGTTATCCATAACCAAGCTCTACTCTTCTGCACAATGGTAACAATGGAAACTTCAATGTAACAGAAACTCTTTCAAATGTCAAACATAACTGAACATTAAACATTAATAGATGTTTCCCTTTACTCAAAAACTCATAAAGCAGCACTTAATTTCAATATTTACTCTTCATATCCAGCCATATGTAAAGCATGCTGGGAACTAAACAATCACCACCAAAATAAAACTGCAAAATTGAGCTAAATCTCTTAAAATAAATACAGTAGGTAGCCTTCTTTCCTTAATTTTTTAAAGTTTAATCAGTTCTTCAATTTAACCCTTAAAACTGCTTACTGATTAGAAAAACCTAATCGCTTGGTTTAATTAGTGAAAAGTTATCAATATTTTCTATACAACACTGAACCACAATTTCTTTAATAAAATATACAAATTATTTTTAAATATCACCTCAGTGTTTTTTTTTTGTTTGTTTGTTTGTTTGTTTTTTTGATGAAAATTACAAGCCCCATGATTCATTTACATGTACTATAACAACACCTTTTTACCACAATTTTGGGAATTTGTTGAAAACAGAGGCTTGAATGTCACAGACATTTCAGTAAGTTAAGTAACAACAAGGTTTATCAGGACAGGGATTTGACTGGCTATTTGGACTGTCAGTTATTTATCTGTCGTAAGGTCAATTGAACACCTTTGGGATGAAATTTATGGAAGGCAGATGGGGCCAAAAGTCTTTAAATGGACTGTTGGTCTACATTAATACTACAACAAGCAAAGCAGCGAATGAAATTGTTGTATTTGAGGCTATATTTGCATATGTGACACAATGGTATGCTGGTGTATAGGGGTAGGCAACTTCAGTCCTAGAGAGCCTCTGTCCTTCAGAGTTTAGCTCCAGCCCTAATCAAATACACCTGAACAACCTTATCAATGTCTTCAGGATGAGTAAGGCTATAGGCAGGGTTTTTTTTTTTTTTTTTTTCAGGGTTGGAGCTAAACGCTGCAGGACAGCGGCTCTTGCCTACCCCTGGTATATATGTATACAAACATCAGAACTATTGTTTATTCATGAAGGATGTCATAATGGTACACTGGTATGCATACACCTAATCATCAGACGTTATATTTGTTCATGAGGGATAACGCATCACTGTGTTGTGTGTGGTGTCATGCCATTTGTCATGTTCGTTTTTTATTTGTTTAGGTAAATGTTCTTTCCCAGGTATCAAAGTTTTAATTTTACATTATATCATTAATTAATTTACTCTAGCACATTAGATATCAGTGAAGCAATGCCATGATGAACTAAAGAAAGGATTAATATGTGGGTAAATCTGATAAATCTGAATTTGAACATGGCCAGAATGTGTGCTGCATTGAGAAAAACATTTAAATTTGTCTTAACGCAGTAAAACTGTGCGTCTTCACATATACTAAAGAAACGCAGCGAAAACTGATGCCTTAACACAGCCAGAGTGTGTTGTATCTACATATACAAAAGAAATACATTCAAAATCATTGCGTTAATGTAGAAGAACAGTGCAAGTTGACATGGTCAAATTTCATGTGTTCTGTTTGAAGACTTTTGGCCCCGTCTACCTTCCTTAGAAATTGAACCCAGCCAGGACCCATCACCAAACGTCAATGCCTGACATTCCAGATACCTTCCCAAAACAGCAGAAGCTGTTATAGCAGCAAAAGGAGAAATTAGGGTGCTATGATTTCTGCAATCCTGTCATAAAATTGGAATTTACTGTATTCCTGTATACAGTAAACAAAAAAGACTGCTATTTAAATATGAAGTCTGCTTGTTCTGTGTGTCTTTGAGTAAATGAGTGGTGCAGTTTCCTGTACTACACATACTCAAGCATGCATGACGTTCATTGTGTTTTCAGCATTCATCAGTGTGGCCAAGGATGGAGCACCCCTTCCTCAGTTTTCAGAATTCCTCAGACATATTTTCTCTTTTTCTAATGTACATACCCAAAAGTCCTGCAGTGATTATGAATTGATTTCTGATTCCAAAGCCATTATTCAATTCAATTCAATTCAAGCTTATTCGTATAGCGCTTTATACGATACAAATCATTGCAAAGACACCTTACAAAAAAATTAAGTTTCTACAATATTTAGTAGTAGCTTATCAGTGATGACTGTCAGTTTATGTGCATACGGCAGAAATGTTCAGAAAAATTAATTAAAGACGTAAACAAACAGACGATTAACACTATTAACAGCAATTATGCAATCAAAATTATAGCAAAATGTGGTAGTTCTGTATGTTGTTTCAGGGTTAGCATCATCTGAGGTCCTCTGAGGGGTTGGCATCATCTCTTCTCATTACTGATTCTCATATTGCACCCCGTTATGAATGTAAAACTGTACTTAATGTGTAATGGAGATTCAGTGAGACAATTTTAGATGTCATTTTGATTCATAGAGTCCAATCCAAATGTTTCAAGTGCGAAAGATATACCCACAGGCTCATTAGAGCTTTCTGACTTATTTCTTTACAATATATTTTTAGTAGATTTATTTCAAAGTAAGGGGTGTCCAATTCTGCACACCCTCTTTTTTGCGTAAAAAAAAAAAAGATTTACTAGATTTGAGTAGTGATGAGTTGTTAGTGATTAGTAATGGAGTCAATTATTTTTGCAGCTGACCTTATTGCATATGCATTTGTATGAGTTTCCTTTTCAGATGCAAAATTTATGGGAGAAGAGTATGAGTCATATGAGTCATTTCCGTTAATCATTTTGGAAATGCTAGTTTCCATAATGATTATGTATATAGAGTTCAGTATCAATAATGGTGATTGTGTTAATCGTTATGGAAATGTACTGAGTGGTTCTGTATTCCTTAATTTGCGCATTGTCAATAGATAACCCGCAGAAATTTCTACTTGGGGTTGGGGGGCATCTTACCCCTCTTTTAATATTTTATATTTTGTGCTATAACAGATAAACTTGCAAATGGTTCTATGTATTTTCTATAATAACACACTGGCTGATGCATCATCATCTTCATGCTCATGTTAAACTTGTATTTAAATATGTTACAATTTAAAAGTAAATCCACATTGTCCTCAAGGGGTCCTCTTCTCCCATCTTGACCCTAATTTTTGTGTAAGTACACTGTAAGTGCATACACTATAACATAAAGTGCTACAAAGCTACTTCAGGGGACTGGAATAAACATTTTATATATTTTGTTAATAAGAAATATTATTGATAGCAAAAATGCCTGTTGTATCCCAAAGTTATTTAATTAAAAGTTCATAAAATTAGTAGCAAAATTATTTTCAAGGATTTTTGTAAATAAGATCATTTTTTGAGAAATACAGAAGAATAATGTCCATTGACTGAATGAGTGTTGTACTAGACAAAGTGGTTTAGTTGTGTTCAGTCTCCAGACAAGCAGACTTGTCTGAAGCCTAATTTTGCTGGCCTTAAACCACCTTTCCTTCTTTGGATAGTGCAGAACAGTTCCAGATTAAGCAAAAAAAAAAAAAAAAAAAAATACCTTAAAAAAGCTTCGTGTTGATTTCAGCTGGCTGGCTGAATATACACACAATTATTTGTGCTCATGTTGTCAAATGGTACAACTGGATTTGTTGACAGAATCAAAGCATCTGGTAAATAATAAATAAAAAATAACATTAATAAATAAACTGTACAATTGATCTTAGTCCCAGGCAAACAATTTCTTACATTTTTATGCCTGTTTGTCCTTCACAGTTTCCACTCAAATCAACAGCTCGTGTCTGTCTGTCTGTCTATCTATCTATCTATAGCACACTATATCCTTTATAATATACAGTTGCAGTGCTGATGACCCCATATGGGTTTATTGTCCAATAATGTCTGGTTATATTATTATGCCTTATTTATTTCTGTAAAACAGGCTTGTACAACGTTTTATGTGCAGTCAGTGAAAACTTTACCATATACTATGGCCAAACCAAGGTTGGCAAACAGGTTTGTGTTGATGTTTGGAATTCATTCTTCACTGAACTTGAATCCTGAGTGCTATCTGTAGCTCTTGCTCATTTACCCAGTTACCAGGGCAACCACACTGGCCCTAGTAACTACACTGGTTTCCATGGGAACTACTGCAGACTAGTCTCTTAGTTTTCAGTGTTTATGAATTAGAAAACAGGAGAAAACATTGCCCAAGTGGCATGCAGTATATACCTGTGAAGAGTGTTTAGCTACTGCATTTTGACCTTTTTTTTTTTTTTTTTTTCAGTTTCCATTGACATAATCCCCCTCTTCCAAAGCCTAGTGAGCTGCATACATTATCACAGATGCATGATTATGCTTGTAAGGCAGCTTATTTTTGGTCAAATTATATAAGGCAGCATTGCATGTATTCTTTAAGCAGAAGTCAATCCCATAAAGCATTATGATGAGCTCAGTGAAAAAAAAAAAAAAAAAAAATCTATCTGTGAAAACAATTGAAGCAAGAGAATGATATACATATCATTCATTCAAAACATATCAATGAAAAAAAAAATCATTCTTGAAGTATGGCCTTGTTTCAAAGTGTGCTACTGTATATCTCAAAAAGGCTTGCTACATTAACATATACACACATAAACACATAAAAGTTTTTTGAGTTCTTTGTCGAACAGAGGGAAATGATGAGTTATTTAGACCTGATAAAAGAGGTTGAAAGTAATTAAGGTGGACTGGACAGAGGCAGTGGAAGTTTAAAAACAATATTCCTTTCACTTTCTTCAGAATTGATTCCGCCAAAAGTGAAGCCCTTCTCAAAGTACTGCGCTCAAATGAGGCTTTGAATGTCACCGATGATGTCACTTCACTAAAACAATGCAAGTCTGAATACGGAGCTCTGACGGGAAGTCAGACACAAGCTTTGAAGCCTTGGTATCAGATGTAACATCGCTAGTTAAATGTGCAGCAGCAGCATGTCAGTGGATTTATTGGCAGCAGCAAATCAGCTGCAGCATAACACATCTACTGCATCAAGACCAAATACATTAACATTTTGCCATGTCCATAACCATGCCAATCTCTCCAACAGTTGTCATGACAGAAATGACATACTTTTAAAATATTATTCTTAAGTGCAATCTAAATGTAATGTTTTTGGAGAGTTCACCACAGAATTTTCATTGTGTAGTTTAAATTCATATTGAATGCAGTTAGTTAAACTATTATAAGTGCTTTTTACCCACTTAAGTACATCTTTGTTTGTAATTTATATAATTACAGCTATTGTCTTTGAAATATGGTTATGCATTACCAAATGTATTGGCAAGCATTTTTGGTTAACTAATTTTAGTAAATACTTAAATGTTATTTCTAGAAACTTGTATGTCATATATTTCAATATATTTGTAGTTTCACATTTGTAGTGATGAAGTTGCAATTTAGTCCATTTAAAATCACAAATCAAATCCAAATGATTCAGTTAGCAATGATTCAGTCAACCAATAAAAATCATTATTCAGTGATAACAAAGGATTTTTAATTTCCAGTCATGGAAATTAATTGATCAAAATATGTGGGAACCTATTATTATTTCAATTTATTGGTGTTTTATACGTGAACAATGAAAGATTTCACATTTGAATTCACAACTGTCTGACAAAACCTGTGATGGCAGTGTGCATAATGTCAATGATGACAGCTCTCAAAAAGAAAGGCTTTTTTTTTTTATTGTATGTGATGGATTGAACATATGTCCACACAAAAACATGCACTGACTGTCAAAATCCTGAAAAAAAAAAAATAATAAATCTGTCAAAATTCTCCTGGCTTCTTAGGAATTAATGAGAGAGCATGCAACCAAATTTTTCATTTCGTGTTACAGTAGCTCTTGACCTTAGTAATCCATATTTTTTCTGAGAAAAGAAAGTGAAATAAAATGACATACGATGATAGGGAAAGCTCCAATTATTGTGCAGATGAATGTATCTTGTGACGGTTTAGTGTGACTTAGCTATTTTCAGAACGATATCATACCCACCGTCTTCATTAAGTGGCTGCCATTTAAATCAGTGGGCGCTAAAATGGATTGGCAACAGATGGTGAAAGGATATGACTGTTAACACAGTTGCTTAGTAACACAATCAGCCCCTGAAATAAGAGCCAATGGCTCCTTTGCATTTTTCAATGGAAGGTGAGAGTACAATTGGTTGCCACCATGCACAAGAAGCTTGTCTGAATTGAAACCTCTGTACTGTATGTAGTACAATACTGTTGCTACTTAAGTGTATACATTTTCTGAATTTAAACACAAAGACATATTTTCCTTTTAGGATCATGTTATACAGAAGTTATGCATAATGCATCATATTAATTCTGTTTAATTAATATTTTGTTATTTTTATTTTTACTCACACACACACATACACACACAGTTTTATATATATATATAATATATATATATATATATATACACACACACACACACACACACACACACACAAAGATGTTGTTATATATATATATATATATATATATATATATGTATATATATATATATATATATACACACACACACACACACACACACATATATATATGTATATATATATATGTCACACACACACACACGTGTGTCTGTTGTGTGTGTCTGTGTGTGTGTTCACACTGTTGTGCGTGTGTGTGTGTGTGTGCTTTGTGAGTTTAAAGGTGGATGGGGCCATACACAAAGAATTTGAAATGATATATTGGCATGTCCATTTTACATCATACTGTGGACATTTACACTTTTTTTACATAAAAAAAAAAATAAACCATTTGAAAGCAAAGAGGGCTTTTGTTACATTGTGTAACAACTTATACGCCGCACACAGTCTGGAGGTTATAGAGACAGATATCTGCTTCTTCACAATCAAGGGTAAATAAGAAACTGATGTTTGAATAAGAACAGCTTTTTCTTTACTTAAGAAACACTATTTCTAGAAAGGCTAATGTTTTTTGTGTGTGTGTGTGTGTGTGTGTGTGTTTGAAGAGCGGAGAAGAGTCTTAGCATTTGCCGTCTAGTTGTTGGCAATATTTTGTTTGTTTTAAATATCATGTGCATAGCGCTTCATCTTTTATATCATGAAATTTTGGCCAAATGTGTTAAACCACAAGATAATCTGAGCTCCCATATAGCTACAATAAACTTTATAACCTATAAGTTGATGAAACTGTAAGATACGGCCGTTCTAATGACGTTCTAATGACGGACAAAACACACACCTCCATCATTCATAAAAAAAAAAAAAAAAAAAAAAAAAAATTTCATCTGAGATTGATTTTCATTAATGTTAAATGCAAGTGTCTGATATTTAAAGTCACAATACCAAAAGATGAAGTGTTTATGTATTTTTTTAAAGGACTTTTTCCCCCATTTATATCCTTTTTTTTTTTTTTTTTTTTTTTTTTGCTGTGCTTAGTGGTGTGCCATGGGATTTTTTAGTGTGCCACGGCAGAAAAAAAGTTGGGAAACTGTTCTAGGGAACTCGCGCTGAGACCTCTAGTAGACACTGTGGGGACTGCCAACACAGGACCGGTGTCTGAAGCACACGTGAAACTATTCCAATCCTATTGGCCCATATAGCCTGTGATGTTACAGGTGGGCACCTGGAAGTATAAAAGGGCGCCTGCAGAAAAAGTCACCAACCTTTGTTGTCTTCAGGTGCTGTTTGTTTGTTCAGTGTGTGTGAAGCATTATCCTGGTGAGTCAAGCTGTGCTTTAAGGAATGTCTGCCTCTGCGTTTGGATTCTAAAACTTGAGGGCATATTCTGAATTATTGCAAGGAGCACGTGCATTCAGAGCTACATGCTCCTTGTGATGAGTCACAATGTAAAGGCTCCGCTCGTGCTTGTTCCTATTCCCGAGGGATGCAGAACAAAGCATTTGAGTCTCACGGCTCGGTCCCACCATTGCCGCAGCATGGTTTACCTCAGGTCATGGCAACTGGGGGAGCCTCATACCCCCTCTAATAGGTTGCCGGATGCCGCAGATAGCATTTGTGTTGTTATTACGATGAAGTGTGAGCACTGAGTCGTTTTTGCGAGATCGCGGGTGGAGCTATATTCAGCTCGGCTATAGATCATTTTAGTGTCGACGTCACAATTACATCACAGCGCTAGTTGGAGGCAAAACAAAGGAAAAACTGGAGGTGGCCAATACAAACCAGTATAGATTCGGCTATATAAGGAGCATAAATATTGTAGAACTTTCCAGCAGGTGTCACTACTGTTTGCGTATGTATATTACAAGTGATGGATGTTATTTTATATTCTTGGGTATTTGAAGAAATAAGTGTACATTTATCATCTTATTCTAAATGCAGGCACGTTTATGTTATATTTCATATATGTTATTATCTTACTAGGTCGCAGATATGTTTTATTGTTGTTCCTAGTCACCAGATTGTGTATCTGTATATGCGTAGTTAGTGAGTGCACAGGCGCCGCCTTTGGTTTCATTCTGTTGTTGATCAGGACTGGTACGCTTGCCTTTCTGTAAACTGGCATTGCTAGTAATTCAGATTGAAAATTAATATCTCATGATTGTGTAATTTCATTAGTTTATTCTGATGTTCGTTTTGTTTTCATTGCAGGTTTACAATCTAGCGATCTAACTGACTAGTTAACCTTACGAGCTAAACGGCACATATCTAGCTGTGTATGTGTACTAAATAAATGCTCAAAAAGTGGCTCGAGTTGTATCCGCCGTACTTGTCCTGAAACCCCTCCAGTGGGGAGTTTATTGAGCTATAGCAGGTAGCTTAGTAGAAAACTGGACAAATATCATCTTGTTGTGTTGTTTGTTGTAATAGTCGGAGTAGTGGATGCAAAAAATTTAAAACGCATAACGTTTGCGACAGTTACACCTGTTGTTTACACTACTCTGGCATTTTCGACCCTCGAAATTTGGAGACTTTCGAAAACGCTGCAACCCAAAGAGATATTCTAAAAAAGTTAAGACTTGTCCATGCACTCCTAAAATGCCTTGTTTAAACACGCCCCCACATGTCTACATCATGATGTGGGAAGATTTGCATATCACCGCCCAATTGTTCACACAAAGAAAGAAGGCACAACTTTGATTCTTGCTGTTGCCGTCGGCGCCATGTCATGGAGACCTTGTTCCATTGTGAAAAAGAAAATACTTTGTTTGGCCTTCCAAAAGAGAACACAACTAGAAATCAGTGGTTAAGTTGTGTTTACAACACTGTTTCAGAACAGTTCAATCCATATATTTAGATGTGTGCAACGCATTTTATGGAGGACTGTTTCCTGATCCTGGGAGAGAAGACTACAATGCCGGCGCTTCTGACTCACAGTCTGTAGGTACGTTTACATATGTAAAGGATTTGCCACTGATGATTCATTTTGAGCAGTGTAGATCAGCGGTTCTCAATTACAGTCCTTGCGCGCCCCTGCTCTGCACATTTTGTATGTTTCTCTTATGGCTTCAGACGTTTGTTCTATTCGCACGTAAGTGCCCTGCGAAGTGGACATCACAGGATATTCCGCCATGATTCCAGTTCGAAGCGAACGTATGTGGTATCTAGCGTGAACCAGACAAATTAAAGATTCGATCGGGAGCCTGGTTGAAACATGAGCCGAATTCCACAGAAAGGCAGGATGTTGTAAATCAACTCCCAGCACCACAGTCTGATAACCGACTCTTTCACAGAACAGCTTTTCAACATTAACACCATTAGAACAATTATTGACAATTTCAATTCAAAGAAGAGATTGTCTAATTTTGGGCATTTAATCGAATAGAACAATTGTCTGACACTCACATGTAAAGCCATGACAGAGAAAAAACAAGATCGTTGGATTGACTTCCCCCCACCTAGCAAAACCAGACTGAAATTCCTAAGGAGACCTGTTAACCCCTCTGGTCTCCACAGGACATATCCTTTACTCCCCCAGAATGGCACAGAGAATGCCTTCCAATGCATATATGCACCAAAATGAACTCAAAGAAAGACTTCTAAATGGATATCAGTCCATTGCTTAACTCCATATCATTTATGTAACCGACACATTTGATTTTAATGTTTCTAATCACTTATTGTGTATGCCTTTTTAAATAACTCTTGAATAGCTTAAGGGATCATATTCATGTTTAGTATGTATGTGTTCGAATATTCTTGCTTGAAAACGTTTCTGACCATTAGTTATTTGTCAAATGTATCATATTCTTGTTATAGGAATCATGTCCAAATTATACCCTGCAAGAGCGGGAAAATTCGGACCACGAGCTTGATAAGATAACATATGATTTATGAATGGGTGGGACAGACAATGCAACACCCTGAGAAAAGACAGTATCTAATTGGTCAAGACAACATTTGAGGTGTGGCCAAAATGCCAGTTTAAATACTCAGGACACCATCAAATTTGGGTTTAGCTTTGCTTGTAGTTTAGCTTTTAGTCATGCTTTGTCATCACTTTTAGCGTTCTTCGAGCGCCGTTCCAGCATGCTTCGGCCTGCACGTCTGCTGCTACTTAGCCACGATGAGAAGAAACACCACCTAGTCTCGTCAAACTTTACTTTTTTCTTTTCCGTTTGAGAGTTTCGTGTTCTGAGTTAAGTTTTGTAACGCCGTGTCTCCGAGTCTGACCTCGCGTGCCGTCTGAAACTACAACCAGCCCACAACTCTGCATCTTCAGCCAACGCCCAACCACGGGCTTCCCAAGACGTCACTTCAACGACTACTGAACTTCCAGCCAATCAGCAACTTCGGGAAACCCCCTTTTCAGCGACAACAAAAGGGAACCCCGTTAAACAGGCAACGCAAATAACCTCCAGACTCACATCTGTACTGGTGTTATCTAATATAATTTTAATCTCATTGAGGAACTCAGTGCGAGGGTTAATTAAGTGATTAAATGGTTGTTCATGTCTATGCAATTTCACGTATTGCTGTAAACTTGGGATTTCACATTTTCATTCTCTTAAACTCACTCTTTCCTAACGTTCTATCCTCCTGCAACTTTTGTGAATGTGTGAGTGCGTGTGCTTATGTGTTAGATTAGTTTATATGTCTTAGATTTATCTAATAAAGCCTTATTTATATTGAAAAGAGAAGTATCTTGTGTTTTGTGCTCACAAGTTAATGTCTTAAACTGCCGATCTTGTTACTGTGCTAATTAATAGTGTTTTCACTATACTTTGGATATTTAATATCCAGCGCAGATTTGATGTTATACGGCTCGTTCAGTGAATCGCTGGCCGTTTCAGTGATCAGCCGTGAAACAGTGATTCTGTTCAAATTCCCTTTAAAATCTTAAATGATTCCCTTTGAGCTAAATTGACCTGTTTCCCTTACAGTATTATGGTGGAGAATGCGGGCAGTTTAATCTAAATTGTGAGCATAAACCAAGTTATTTAATCTTTTCTTTTGCTGCGGATGAAAGATGAGAAGCTGATTCGAGACGTATGTGTGTGTGTGTGTGACCCGTGACGTAAGCAGCGCGCGACCGCTTGAATAGAATGAACGCAGAGGAGGCTGTAACTCAAGTCTGCTTCTTCATTGTTAAACGGCAGTAAGTGAACTTAAAGTTAACGTCTGAGATCGTACAATAAGGTAGAAATTGAGCGTGTTCCTCATTTTTGTAATGCCTTGTTTATAGCTAAATTGATTTCACTGCGTGTTCCAGTGCCTCTCAAAAGCTATACTCCCGGCAGGGAATCTCAGTCACCGTTCGCTGAACAGAGCTAAACTGTAGTAATTAAAAGGGAAATAAATCGGTGAATAAAGAATAGTTTTGAGCGTGTTCCTCAATCTATTTATCAAAGCCTCGTTATCCATAGCTTGATTGCCAGTGCGTGTTCCACTGCCGAATCAAAAGCTATTCGACTCCCTGGGTTAATATTAGAGAATAATGTTTCCCTGTTCACAAAGTGAATGCAATCTCGCTTAACACTGCACTTGTGTCCGAGTGTGATGGGAGTGTTTTAAAAGCTTGATCAAGTAAATTTTAAGTTTGTACCAACAGCGAAGAAAACCTGTTGTGTTTGTGTCTATGTCCAGAGAAACTGGCACGGATCAGATCCGCCGAGATCGCCCTCACTTTTCCCTTAACTACAGCAAGAAGCTGCTATTTGAATTAAGTTAAAGTTAACTCTGTACGAACTGAGAGTTTAAGCGCCACATCGCAAAACCATCTAAACGCGGTGTTGTTATTTGTACAGTGTTGAAATGCGCCGACATTTCATGTAACATGCTTAACTGTACTTGCAATGCAATGATTCATGTGCTAGTCCACTAGAGTTTGTTTTGGTTGCCACAGTTACGACCGTGACACGGAAGTCTTAACATACTTCCGGAGCAACTTCGAACTGCGCACGCGCAGCGCATCGACGCTAGTGTAAACAAACTCCACGGTGTTGCTAAGCTAACGAAAAAGTTGTATTTACATTGAAGTCTATGCTAAAGCCACTAGCCTCAAAGGTTAGCCGTTAGCATTAACATCCAGTGGTTGAATAGTGTCTGTGTGGGCAACGCTGAAGTGATTTAACCCTTTAAACATCTTAACTAACACACTTGTTGGTCTCTTTCTCTCTCTTGTTGGTCTCTTTCTCTCTCTTTTTGCTCTCTTTTCTCACTATACCACTTATTTGCATTTTACTAGAAAGAGAAATACTGACTCACAATTATTAATTCTCAAATTCAAATTTAATTAAAACATTAAATTGATTTTGAATCATTCAGATTTCCCTCTTAGATAATTTCATATGATCATAACTTCTAGTATTCTTTTTGGGCCTAATTATTTTAGGTATGAATAAGCCTTGAACTTTGAAAGTTTAAACTTATTCTACTTAATTTATTTATTACCCATCTGAATATATTCTATTCAGACCTGTACTTATTTTATTGCGTTTACCCCTCTTTCTTCCTGTTTTGGTTATACACTTAGCCACTATTGTTTTATTTATAGATTTTCTCCTTTAATTTAATTTTTTTGCTTATTTTGCCCATTTATTACTTTTTAATTTCTGTGTATCCTAGCTTGGGAACGACACACCTGAGCCCTAAAAGGAGACATTGTTATCCCTCACTACGAGTTCAAATAAATTAGAAAGACAACTCTCTTTCACTTAGTTTATTTTGTTTGATTAGTTGTGCAGCAACTAAAACACGCTCTCCTCGTAGTTGAGATAACCGCTACTGAGACTTACCATCTCCGTCCTCTCTCTCCTTTCCTTTCCTCTTCACTTTTAACATTTGTAGGGACATGTAAGAACCATCAATCAATTCTAAGTGAATGAAATATGCAATCTTGTCAAAGAAGACGAATCACCCTTATGAATTTGATTGTAATCAACCTCTCCTTTGTTCTTCCTAACCTCCCTACATTTGGAAACGTAATCCAAGTTTTAGCATCTTATCCAACGCTGAGATCAATTTAATAGAGATATGTGTTGAACAACTGTCGCCTTCGCAGCCTCCCTGGTGAGCGGTCCAACTGTAAGGTGTACGGTGTCAATCCTGTCAGACTAAGGAAAGAGATATCAGCATTATTATTGTATTCTTTTGTCTAAAACAAGAGATTTAATAATATTGTTTACCTTTTTGATAAAATTTAATTGGGAAAATTTATTTTCCTCATTTGAAAAACAGAAATTGTTGCTTGTCATTGAATTTGTGTTTTTCACCTCTTTCTCTCTTTTCCTCTTCCTCATTAGAGTGACAAAGTCTTCGCATCTCTAGTCTACTTAGACATCCTGAGACCAGCACAGTCATCACCACACTTCACTAGTGGTTCACAATCACTGATACAACACTTAGTTGTCCCAACACACATAGGCTTTACTCCACACAGATCTGTGTCAGTCTCTTATCTCCTCAGCGTGCCAACATGCCGCAGACTGCAGACCCCATTGCCCATGGGGAAGATGTGAACACTTGGCTGAGAGGCATGACATACAGCCTCACCCCCAAGACATTTGAACTGTTTTATATTTTTAATAATAATCCTAATCCTGAGAAGATTCCTGACACAAGATTCAAGCCAGAACAACAACCACGAGGAGCTAGTCAAGATCACCAGCTCCCTAAGCTATGCCTTTACAACCCAGCTGAAACTGAGCGACAAGCACATCACCCACCTTCAAGAGGAGCTGACACGTGCTCAGCGTCGCATAGATAAGCTGGAAGTGAAAGTTCAAGATCAACTCAAAGCACCCAACGAGAGGGAGCAGGAAACAACGGAACAAGTTAAGAAGCTCCAAGCAGCCCTGGCAGCAGCTCAGCTTGACCAGCAACATGCAACAGCTGCCCAGAGAGACCTGGTAAACAGACTCCAGTATGACGAACAGCTACTAGAGAAAACCAAGAATGACATCAGAGACAAGAACTCTGAAAAATCAGTGCTTTGAAAGACCACCTGAAAGGTACAGAACTGAAACGGACAATCTGACCCAACAACTAGACGATACCAACGATGAGATCTACATGGTCAGAAAAGAACTCCAATATGCTTACAAGCAGAAACAAGAGCCAAGGAAGAAGAGAAACATCTCTTAGCCTCATCACTGCTGAGCAGAGCAGAGTCCCACGTCCAAGAACTGGCATATGACTAAAGGAGCGAAGGGCCACAACCTAAAACCTCACCTGCCTTCGTCCCACACACCCTTTGACCCTTTCCTGCCAACTGAAAGAAAACCTCCGTCCAAGACCTTGGAGCTGCATCCACGGGATGAACCATCAAAGACCTCAACAAGCTGTCTGATTTAAAAACATCAGCAGGTTCATAACCCGAACTCCACAGAGGGCCACGAACATCCAGGGGCTTTACCTGCAAGATATCGAATTTCATCTGGAAATGATGGCCTCAAAGAGGACCTCATGTGACTGACAGAGACAGGTTATATGTCCTTAGAGCCACGTCCAGTCCCGAGGTACGAAACTTCCTAGATCGACAGCCTAGTCAAACAAAGTCAAATTACCAGCGACTTCGTGAGGTCCTGATTAAAGAGTTTACAGACCCAGAGTCTGAACATGGACTGTTGCCTGCCTTGGAAAACAACAAACAATGTCGACAAAGAGACTCCACAAGCTTACTACAACCGACTCCGACAAGCCTACCTTTGGTGCACACAACAAGCCTGACCTTGAAGAGGATGTGAACTTCAAAAGCCTCTTCCTAAAGAATCTGCCACCCTGGAGTCAGCCACCATCTAGGCGTCATGGCCTGTCCACACTCCATGACCATCCAACAGTTGCGTGACCTAACACAGAAGGCCTATAACAAGCAGAAGATGGCCTCAAAGAAAGGTAACAAAACATCCACACTGAAACATCTTTGACACTCTGTCAACAAAGACTCAAGCCTAGCACTGGACGACACCCAGTGGCATCACAAACACTAAGTCTTCCAGTACATGCCACCAGAGTCTTCCATCAAGAGCACAGAGAATGTGACACCCCATGTCCACAACCGCTTTCAGCCCAACCGCTGGAAAAATCCATGGGACCAGCCACGCTTCTCAAGAAACCAAAGTATAAGAACAACTGGAAGACAACCAGTAAACCTAATTATCCACAAATTTGACATCCAAAGAACGTAATGATCTAAACTATCCTCAATGTAACCACTGACTCATCCAAGAGCACTGTCAACTCATGTGGGTAAGCGTCTTCCGTAACAACGATCGAAATGTAGCGTGAACCCACAATTAAAGACCATCCGGGAGCCTTAAACATGAAGCATTCCACAGCACAGAAGGTCAGGATGTCTGACAACTCAGAAGAACCACAGTGCTGAGACCGCGATTTGCAACCCAGCTTCACAGAACGCCATCAACATACTACCTCCGACTGTCTGCTAAAGAAACTTCCTGCATTGCTGGAACTGACCAACCTTAGACCATGGACACGCCCTCATCCAAGCCAGGATGCAGAGAGCCCGTATTAGTACATACAGCAAGGGGGGCGGGAGACAACACAGACCTGAAAAACAGATCGCCACATCATACACTACACCGCAACACACACAACATTACTACACCGAGGAAAACCACAATCTACTGATAACACATTCACAAAAAAAAAAAACAACAAACATATTCTTCCCACAGGTAGAATGCAAATTTTAGTGTAACAAAGTACATCTACCCTCCATAAAGAAAAATGCAGACCATCCTCACAATAGGTTATAACATCTGACCACTAAGTTAAGGTACATGACACACTAGCTGCACATGCCATAAGGTACATGACACACTAGCTGCACATGAAGGAAAACCAACAGCAGCTTGTTTTGTTTGTTTTGTTTTGTTCTTCTGACATATACTTCTCCTTCCCCTCTTTCTGAGTAGGTGAAACAACTAGACCCCTGCAGGTCGAGGTGCTATTAGGATTGACTCACCCACCTAATATCGGACAGCCACTCTAAAAGGCATGGAAGCCATGGAGAGCCATGCACGATAGGTTCAACTCAAGAATCCTTGCAAATTGATGTTACTAGAAAAATAACGGTAAAACGTTTAAATTAAGACAACCTAGAAGAATCAACAAAGTTACCACAAATTGATTGGCGAATCACAAATACAACAACGATTTCCAAAATGATTAAAACTATCCTCAATGTACTAAAACTACATGGACTAATGGAACTTAACCACGTGTACCTAAATAACCTGATGCCTGCATCCACGTACAGTAATGGTCATGGAGGTGTGTCCTTGTTGTTGCTGTGTTTGTCTGCTTTTCTGCCTTGTTTCTCCACGAGCGACGATGTCTTCAGCCTAAAACCTCGAAGATCGAAGTGGGGTATGTAGCGGTGAACCAACAAATTAAGATTCGTCGGGAGCCTGGTTTGAAACATTGAGCCGATTCACAAGAAAGGCAGGATGTTTGTTAAATCACTCCCAGCACCACAGTCTGATAAACCGAAATCGTCCAGAAAAGCTTTCACATAACCCATTAGAACAATTATTGATCAATTTCAATTCGAGGAAGAGATTGTCTAAATTTGGTTGGGCAAGTAATCGAAAAAGATGGACAGTCTGACACTCACATGTTTAGTATGTTGTTTTACGAATAGATCTTTGGATTGACTTCCCCCCACGTTTCTGACCATTATGGATTTGTCAATAAGGAGGACTGTAACCCATATGGTCTTGTTAGAGGACATATCCTACTCCCCAGACTGGGTCAGAGAATGCCTTACACTGCAATATGCACAAAATGAACTCAAAGAAGACTTCTAGCGATATCAGTCCATTGCCTAACTCCATATCATTATGTTAACCGACACATTTGATAAGATGTTTCTAAACACTATGATTTATGCCTTTTTTAAATAACTCTTGGAATAGCTTAAGGGATCCATATTATGTTTAGGATGTATGTGTTCGAAATTCGTGCGGTGAAAACGTTTCTGACCATTAGTTATTTGTCAAATGTATCATATTCTTGTTATAGACTCATGTCCAACGTTAAACCATGCAGAGCGGGGGACAACTTTGGACCCGACTGTTAAGAACATCTGATTTATGCAGTTGGGTGGGACAGACAATGCAACACCCTCAGAAAAAGACACCATCTAATGGTCAAGACAACTTGAGGGTGGGCCAAAATGCCAGTTTAAAAGTCAGAGACACCATCAAAATTTGGGTTTTAGCTTTGCTTGTAGTTTATCTTTGTCATGCTTGTCATCACTTTTAGCGTTCTTCGAGCGCCGTTCCAGCATGCTTCGGCCGGACGCCTTCTGCTACTTTAGCCACGATGAGAAGAAAGAAACACCACCTAGTCTTCGTCAAACTGTAGCTTTCTTTTCTTTTCCGTTTGAGAGTTGCGTGTTCTGAGTTAAGTTTTGTAACCCCGTGTTCTCGAGTCTGACCTCCGCCGTGCCCTGTCTCGAAACACTACAACCAGCCCCACACACTCTGCATCTTCAGCCCAACGCCCAACCACGGGCTTCCCAGGACGTCACTTCAGACGACTACTGAACTTCCAGCCAATCAGGCAACCTTTTCGTGAACCCCCCCTTTTCAGCGACACCAACAAAAGGGAACCCGGTTAAACAGGCAACGCAAGTAACCTCCAGACTCCCATCTGTACTGGGGTTAAGCTATATAATTTTAATCTCATTTAGGAACTCAGTGCGAGGTGTTAATTAAGTTGATTAAATGGTTTTTCTGTCTATATGCAATTTCACGTATTGCTGTAAACATTGGGATTTCACCTTTTTCATTCTCTTCAAAACTCACTCTTTCCTAACGTTCTAGCCTTCTGCAACTTGTGTTGAATGTGTTGAGTGCGTGTGCCTTAATTGTTAGCTTAGTTTTATATGTCTTAGATTTTCTAATAAAGCCTTGATTTATATTGAAAAGAGAAGTATCTTGTGTTTTGTGCTCCACAAAGTTAATGTCTTAAACTTGCCGATCTTTGTTACTGTTCTAATTAACTATTGTTTTCACTATACTTGGATATTAATATCCATCGCAGAGTTGTGATTTTATAACGGCTCGTTCAGTGAAGCGCTGGGCCTTTTCAGAGTGATCAGCCGTGACAGTGATGATTCTGTTCAAATTCCCTTTAAAATCTTAAATGATTCCCTTTGAGCTAAATTGACCTGTTTCCCTTACAGTTCTGTTCAAAGTGCATTGAAGTATGCAAGACATGAATTTTAATTGTATTTATTTACAGAGGTATATGATGTCACTTCTCTGTGTTAAGACATTGCACAGCGTAAATCCGTGAATGAATGTTCTGAAGTGAGGTAACTTCAACAGATTTCCCCTGCTTAGGGAATAGGGAGCAATGAACACTGTGTAGGGACCATGTGAATGGGAACATAGTTCATGCACTGAGCTCCCACTCTAATGAGTGATTATCTGAGTTCCGGTGTGTTAACAAGAGAGATGTGCAAAATATCGCAAGCTTGGGGGGTGCGAGGACTGTACTTGAGACCCCTGGGTGTAGAGTAGCGCTTGTTGTTTGTCGTTTCTCCAATCACAAATGCAGACATGGTTTTATGTTTATGCGGCGTGATGCAATGCAACTCTTAAAAACACAGTATTATATTATAATCCATAATTATGTCCCCACTGGATGGTTGTATTTTATTGTTTTTGTCTTGTAGCGCCAGTGTTCTGACCGGGACACGCATCACAGTATGGCAAGGGGCGTAACATTTCTGTCACACACTTGAGGCATTCGGCCAATCACTAAGCTCTGGATAGCTGGCCAATCAGAGCACACCTCACATTTCAGACCGATAAGCTTTGTAAAAAGCGACGCGTTTCAGAAAGGCGGGGCATAGAGGAGAAACAATAATGTACAGTATGTGGAAAATAATAACCACATAAACACACTTCATTACACAAAATAATGTTCTTTTTAACAACATCATATGACCCCTTTAATTAGTCATTCTGTGCACCTGTGTTTGTTAATTATCCCTAGCATTTAAGTTCCTGTCTATGCGTTTCTCCCCTGTCGGGTATATTTGTCCGTATATGTGTCATTCCTCACTCCTGTGTGTGAATTACCCTTGTGTTTCAAGAATTAAAAGACTGTTGATTGTACTTCTTGTCTCCATCATTCCTCCGATAGTGTAAGTGTGACAATAAATGTTAAATGTCAGGATATTTCATTTAATAACAACAATTATGTAATGTGTTCTGTTGTTGTTGTTGTTGTTAGTAGTAGTAGTAGTAGGCTCAGATCTGCAGTAACTTTTGATCAGGCATTAAAAACATCTAACACCACCTAAGAGAGATTTCAGCGTGGAGGATGAAAACCAGACTCAACAAGGATGTAAAGTAATTTTTATTTTTTTTTTATTTATCTGATGGCATTTCATTTCATGATATCCAGTAGCTACAGTATAATATGGAGAAGAAAAAAAAACGGGATACTCACACCAGGCTTGCTTACATGCATTTTATCAGGCCACAGATATATCTGTAGAGGTTTATTTCAAGCATTGTTATAAACACACTGCAGTACTAGTAACCAATGATAACTAGGCAGGCTACTAATCAAACTATTTAAAAATAAGAGTAAAAAACAAAGAGTAAAAACTATATTAGTATTAACTATAACAGATCGGATTATTTATCATATTACACAAACTATGCATTGTTTTGACACTGTTGCAGTTAAGGCTTTAATGCTTAATATTAAAACTTGAATGTGCGATTTGAGGAGCAAGCACTAATATTTTCAGTTCCATTCGTTTGCACGTTGTCTCAACATGACGACAATATGTCAACTAATGAATATCCATGTATTGTAAATTTCATGTAAATTTTGTTCTTTTTGAAATTGGGTTATTTGTTACTGAGCATTTTTGTTGTTTTTGAAATTTGGTTATTTGTTACGGTGTTATTTTGTTACTTTGTTACTTTTCTTCTTTTAATGTGAAGAAACTTGATTTGAATGGTTTGTTTATAGTGGTTGACAATATTGTCTTTTTTGCTCTATTTATCTAAAGAAAATTGTTCCAAACATATAAACATTATTTTTTTACAATCATAGGGAACATACATTCAGTCATGTGTGCCCAAACTGTGACCAATAGTATACAAAATTTAAAACTAAATATTTTAAATTTGTTGAATTTAAAGAAAAAAAAAATGATTCATGTAGAACTCATGAGTCACAAATGTAAAAGTCATCCTTTAATGCTAAATTTCAGTGAGTGAGCGGTTTATGCTGATTCACCTTCTGGTTAAAGCATACATGTTTTTAAGCTTGCCCTGAATGGCACACAGTATTGTTTTCCTGTATGCACTGGATAAGAAGTAATAGATAATTGGGTCAAGGCAGCTATTTAGAGCAGACAATAGCAAGGCACTCTCATTTAAGATGTGCAACAATTGTTGGCTCTGAAGATCTCCAATCACATTCATCTGAGCCAGAACGTATGGTATTCGTATTGCATGGTAGGGCAAGAAACAAAAAGTAAAAATGGCCGGTACTAAGAAAGTCTTCATGATTACCCTTTTTTTGTGACTCTGTGCCTTAGGGTCACCATTACCCATGGACATAGTCTTGAGTTTCTTAGTGATCTTCAAATAAAAACAAAGAAAGGTTACATAAAAAGCAAGGAAGAGCACCACTGTAGTCAGGTTAATGGTCCCACCGACAGGTCCCTTGCTGTGGAAGTGGAAGCAAACCTTGTTGCACGGATGTTTTTGACTGTTGCTTGTAAAAAAGGGAATCGTTCCTGAGATGAGGATCACCCAGACGATGTAGCTTGCCACATAGCTCCACTTTGTCTTTTGTATTCGAAAGACCCAAACGGGCTTGATGATTTTCAAGTAGCGATCCAGACTGATGAGGCTGAGGAACAGGATGCTGGAATACATGTTGATGTAGAAGAAGATGCCCACCACCTTGCACAAGTAGAAGGGACCTTCTTTGTTGTGGTAGTAAACTCGCAAGGGCAAGCACATGACCAGCAGGGTGTCCGCTAGGGTAAGGTGTCGCATGTACACGGCCATGGAAGAATCTTTATGCCACCGAAGGAAAAATATGTAGAGCGTGACAGTGTTGCAGAGCAAACCAATGCAACAGATGACAATGTAACCAATGGGCAAGAAGGGTGACAATATGCCATCATTAATCTGACAGGACACATTGGTGGTTAAATTGTCTTCTTGCATCATTGTGACGGTCAGAAATTGGTGTACACTTGCTGACCACTGCTCCTCAAAATCTTGACATACAGTAATATTCAGTGGTCCTAATGAGGCATGTGAGGAAAAGGTCAAAAAATGGTCTGCATTATGACAGGTTTTTACTTTACTTGATTTTACTTTACTTTAAGTATTTCTACAACTTATTGAATTGCTTTTGAACAAATGTTCCCAAGCATTAGATCCCAAGAAAAGAAAAACTCTTACCTGTGTAGCTGGTTTGCTTGTGCAAGTGACTAGATACTGTACATGCCGGTTCAGAAACTCCAGTACCTATGCAGGAAACTCTGCTCGCATGTGACGTTGGACCCTGGTTGCTGTGGTTGATGTGACTGCTAACCTCAGTAGAAATGCAGAGGAGTGCTAGATAAACCAGGCTGATAGAAAAAAAAAAGCAAAACTCACTTCCATTCTCAGTGCACAGGAAATATCTGGTTGCCTAAAATGAAAACTGGGGACCATCAATTAGTTTCATCATAAAAGTTTTATTCATTTTATTTATTCATGCTTGTTTTATTACTCTTTTGTTAGAGAATTATAGTACAAACTAGTTTTTAAAATGTATAAAGAAAATATGAGTGGTGTGAGTTTTCATGGTGATTGTTTACTGGAACAAGTTAAGTCTCTTTGATATTCCACTCTCTAGATCTAGACATCCAGTCCTGTTCCTGGAGGGCCACTGTTCTGCATAGTTCAGCTCCAACCCCAATTTAACACACCTGGACCAGTTAATCAGGGTTTTATTATCCATACTAGAAACTTCCAGGCAGGTGTGCTGAGGCAAGTTGGAGCTGAACTCTGCAGGACAGTGGCTCTCCAGGACTGTTTGGACATCCCTGCTATAGATATTGTGTGGCAGGGATCTCCAACCCTGCTCCTGGAGAACTCCAATACATAAAATAAACAAAAAACAACCACATATTTACCTACCAGTGTGACTTTAGTAGTAGGCTACTGACCCATATTCAGTCCCCAATAATTTTATATTTTGAAGCACTGAGCCTGCATATAAATGTACATAGATTTTGTAAAACTGTTTTGACTCCTGCAACCACAAACATTTCACTTGCACTATGTCATCTAGGTATCTTTAATACAATTATTGTTGCATCATTATAAGCTACATCTCTGTAAGTTTGCTATTCCATGACTTGACCACAAATGTGCAGCATACTGTACAGTGTACAACATGCTTTAAACAAAGACAACTTCACTTCATCTGAGCATGCACTAAACTTGCATAAAATAACAGTATGTTAGCCTGTAATATACATTATGCACCATTGCCTTTCAGTGTCTTCATCTTCTGTCATGTGCTCAGTAATAAAATGTCCAAAAAATTTTACTGTCACACACACACACACACACACACACACACACACACACACACACACACACACACACACACACAGGGAGTAAGATTCTTATCAGATAATTTAAAGCCAGAATTTGTAGACATTTATTCTCTTTATTTCTACAGATCATATCACTCTTACTAGCATTTTATATAATACCATGTTCAAAGCCAAACACAGAACGTATGGAAGTTGCTGAAGACCAGCACTAGTGGACTGTAGACCACAAGATCATTTGCATACATAATTTGAGTCACTAAAATATAGTACAGGGATCAACAAAACAACAACAACAGATATATCATACAGAATCTACCACCACAAATGTGGGTTAGTCTCATAACACAACATCACCCATGTCTAGGGTTGGGAATCGTTAGAAATTTTCCGGTTCCGGTTCCGGTTCTGCCTAACGGTTCCGGTTCTGATTCCGGTTCCATTAAAATCATTAAACAACTATTAAAAAAATAGTGGTAAGGAAAAATGCACAATACTCAACTACTCAATGCTCAATACTGTGTATTACTTACTGTCAACTTAATTTAAAGGTTGTCATTGTCAAAATTCAACATATATATTACAGTATACAAATTTTCTGGTTCCGATTTCATTTAAATGAACTATTTTTTTTTTTTTTTACTATTTTACCTTCATTGAATGTAGTGTTGCTGGAAGGTAGTAAGTTATGTTGAGTAATGCAAGTCCATCAATCAGCATGTGCTTCAAAGTTGATTTTTTTTACAATATCAATAACATTTTGCTTTTCAAGCAGGAATAAGGTGGGCCAAATAGTCCCTTAAGGGCTAAGACACTTGTTCATTTCCCTAAATTAATGATATATAAACTGTTATACTTATAACCATGTATACACACACTCCATAAAGCCCCTATTCTACAAATAATAATGCAGTCAGGAGATGCCGTGATGCAATGAGTGGTTTCCACATTTTTAAACATTTAAAATGCATGAAAATAAATATTTTCTATCACTTTGTTTATCACTCTTGAAATGACCTGTACAGTAAATAATCTAACCCTCATACTTACATAACAATAGCAGTCTATTTATTTAGTGGTCCAAGTTAAAGTCAGTATGTATATTAATGACAATATGGGACAAATATAATGTATTTTTGTGGCGGCAGTTGCTGCACGCTGCCGGTACATGTACAGTCAGACAAAACGATGTGCACAGTTAACAAAGGCGCGAGTGCAGTAGTCGTAGGAAACATGTATTCGGCATTTAAAGACATGACGCGGCGCGAGTGTCTGTGGAGTGTGCGTCATTAGAAAAAATGTGCTCAGTAATTAAAGAGGCAGGGTGACGTTTCTGTTATTTGGTTTGTGACATCCTTTCCGGGAAACGCCGAATCGTCAGAGCACCAGCGCAAGGCTGCTCACAGCGCTTGGTCACGTGTTGCACCAGAACCGTTTTTGGAACCGAAACTTGCTCACGGTTCCGGTTCTTTTAAAAAAACAGAACCGGTTCGAATAAGAACCGGTTCTCGGTTCCCAACCCTACCCATGTCATGTCAACCACACGAGATCTGTTACAACTGAGTAAAACCATAACATTTACAAAAGTAATTTTTCTTATTTTACATACAGTATTTGAACTACCATAAATTCAGGTCATTTCTCTCAGTTTAAAGAGAAAAAATCATTAAAGGATTACTGAAAAGTCTATGCACAAATGTACGCTCGAATACTCTAGCTCAGTGGTTCTCAAAATGGTTGGTTGAACATCAGTTCTGGGTCACAGACAGCAGAGAAAATACAATGCTAGCTCTGGAGGCTCTAGAGAGAGAGACTTTTTGACTTTTAGGTCTTCTTTAATAATTCAATAAAAACATAAGAGACCTATATTAAAATAATAATAATAATAATAATAATAATAATAATAATAATAAATTCTAACATACATATATTTAAATTTTTCACATACATATATGCATAGAGGGGGGAGAAAAAATAAAAATAAAAACCTTCCCCTTAACACTTAAATATAAAATAGCAAGCAATCATCAACAGCCCATGGTTTACAGCCCATTTACCTTTCTTTATACCATTGACCAGTTTGTAATACGTAAACTCAAATTTTAATGCAAGATTTTAATAACCCTTTTAAAATAGACACAACATCAGTTGACCCAGCATCATTCAAAAAATGTTTTCTTGATAGCCATATAGCCAATTTTGCCTGACCAAAAAGAAAGTTTGTCAGAACATGTACTTCCCTCCTACTCCTACTATACTTTGGTCTACAGATGAAAAGTGCTGGAGTAAAAACTTCCCCTAACATATGAACCCACTCTTCTAAGATGCAAAACAAAGGTTTAAGCCTTTCACACTTTAAAAACAAATGATAAACAGTTTCCTGCTCTCTACAAAAAGGACAACCTACTTCTACCTCTGGATCAAGGTGTGCTCTGTGTCTGTTTGTAGCTATAATCCCATGTACTATTCTCCACTGAAGGTCTCCATACCTTTTTTCAATGGGTTGTTTGTACAGGGACCTCCAGCAGCCTTTAGGGAAGGCACCTGGTCCCAGAACCTCCAGCCATTTTGACTCACTGACATTCTTCTGTGTGTTAAGATGTCACACTTTTACACACATAATGTAGATAGTTTTCTTATCAGAATCACCAAAGCAGACCAGCTTAGGTGTCTTAAATGACAATAAGCAGCCCTCCTTTTCTTGCCATATGTCAGTCAGTACTGAGAAAAACAACTCTGGAAAGTCACAATTGTCTGCTTCTTCATCAAAAGTTTCCATTGCCAGTCTATAGTCCCGAGGCAGAGACTCTAAAATCCGACTCAACATGTTTTGTGCCAGCCTGACTGATTTTATTCCCCCATAGGAAAACTGGGGGAGCAACCAATTCCAGCGAGACAACTTTGTACACACTTTCTCCAAGAGGCCTTCCCAGTTTTTCTTCTTAAACTCTTCTGTCCCTAAAACACTCCTAAATACTTTAAACCTGCTCTTCCCCACTGCAGCCCACCAGGAAGCATTGGACCTTTAAGAACTGCTTGTGGTTCCAGCAAACCCATCGTTTCATCACAATTTCACCATCAAGTTTCACATCAACCATAACTCCTTCAAAAACAGCTGGAAACATTGGAGTTATGATTGATGATCAGCTAACTTTCTCAGACCACATTGCTAAAACTGTCCGCTCCTGCAGATTTGCTTTATTCAATATTAAGAAGATCAGGCCCATTCTTTCGGGACATGCTGCACAACTCCTTGTTCAAGCTCTTGTTCTGTCCAGGCTAGACTATTGCAACACTCTCTTGGCAGGTCTTCCAGCCAGTTCTATTAAACATTTACAATTAATCCAGAACGCGGCAGCAAGAGCCAAGATTTTTTAATGAGCCGAAAAGAATACACGTCTATTTATCAATTTGCACTGGCTACCAATAGCTGCTCGCATAAAATTCAAGGCATTGATGTTTGCATACAAAATCACCACTGGCTCTGCACCCCTTTACCTAAATTCATTACTTCAGACTTATGTGCCCTCTACAAGGTTGCATTCTGCAAGTGAACGTCGCTTGATTGTGCCATCCCAAAGAAGCACAAAGTCCCTTTTACAGACTTTTAAATTAAATGTCCTTAGCCATCTTCAAGAATCGGCTTAAAACACATCTCTTCCATCTTTATTTGACCCTCTAACTTTTGCACTCACTATTCTAATTCTATTTAAAAAACTACCTTTCTAATCTTTTTGTATTCTATCTATTTTCTTTTCATTTATTATAAAATTATAAAAAAGACCTCTAACACTAGCTTGCTCTATTCTTTTTCTATTCTATCTGTTTTCTTTTTATTTATTATATTATTTAAAAACCCTTGCTACGTGTACTGCGTTTAAGCTAACTGAGACTTGTTATAGCACTTATATATCATTGCTCTTTTGTTGTTTTTGATTGCTTCCATTGTCCTCATTTGTAAGTCGCTTTGGATAAAAGCGTTTGCTAAATGACTAAATGTAAATGTAAGAACTCTGCCACACCATAAAGCATCACTTTTTCCCCAGTTAACTACTGCTGATGAGGCTTTTCCATAAAACTCTGAAGCCTGTTTAAGCACCTGAATGTCACTTTGGTCTCTGATTATAACTGAGTAATATCATCAGCATATGCAGAGAGTTTAATAGAACAGTTTAGGGTGTTGGATCCGTAGGCCCATTAACTCTCTTCTCAATTTACACAACAAGGGTTCAATTACAATGCTGTACAGTTGACCTGAAAGTGGACAACCCTGTCTGATTCCTCTTTTAACATTAATAGGGATACTTAACCCACCACCCATTTTGATCATACATGTCGCTTTTGTATATAAAAGTTTAATCCTTGAGATTATTTTTTCCCCAAAACCAAAAGCATTAAGGGTGTCAAACAGAAAACTACGATCAACCCTGTCAAAAGCCTTTTCCTGATCCAGGGACAACAGGCCCATATTGGCATCCTTACTATAAGCATAATCAAAAACATCCCTGTTTAAGTGTATAACAGCTTCTTATGAGAGCTCCTTTAACCCTTTCATCCAGAATTAAGCTTAAATGTTTGTTTTTTTCTTCAGTCCAACGCTCTTTTAAATTAACATCATCATTTACAGTCATGTTCATTTTAATATTAACAACCTCTGTTTCCAGCCACTTTAATGTAATTTTTTAAACGTGCAGAGGAATAAGCAGAATACTTCTAAGAGAAATCTCTTACAAACACTTTACCAACTTCCCACCACTGTATAATACTTTCAAAAAGACTCTTTTCTGTTTGCCAAGCTTCCCAAAAAAACTTAAAAACTTCACAAAAGTCTTTATCTTCTAACAGTTTGGTATTACAATGGCAGTAGAAGCTCTTATGTGTACTTTTAGACAGGGTAAAACCAACCCTAATGAGTTTGTGATCAGAAAGTATATTAGGAATAATTTCTGTACTAGCAACTCTACTTTTCATGTTACAAGATATATAAAAATGGTCCAAACAGGCAGCAGAAACCTAACATTACAGACCTTCACCCATGTATATTGTTTTATAGAAGGATAGTGTTCTCTCCATACATCTGAGAGGTTCAGCTTATTACACCAACTAAAGAGGAGGCTGACTGTGCATGAGGCTCTTCCCCATTTCTATCAAAAGTAAAATACACTAATCGATGGCACAAACAGGGAGCGAGACCCAAAGGCACACGAGACATCAGATTGTCACGAGTTTTTCTCTGTATTGTGCCATGCATCCTCTTCCCCAGATTCGGCTATGACAAGGCTTTTGTGTGTTATTGTATTCTACCACCTGATGAGAGATTTTTTGCATTAATGAATCTGGTAGAGGAATCCCAAATGTGATTAAACATGCATCGGATCAGCCAGCTGCGACATCGCTACTAAACGAGGCGCTCAAACATCGGCATTCAGTCAGAGCGCAGCTGAGCACGAGGACTCTGATAGTGGGTGACTCTATTAGTCAGAAACATAGTAGCAGAAATACAACAATATGCAGCTTTCTCAAGCAACGGTTTCTATGTGAACCAGTAACTTCGGAACATTCTGATGACACAAGACTGCAAATCGAATCATATTCATGTACCCATATTTGAAAGAGCAGTCAGAACTCCTTGAAGACTCCCCTGAGAACAGATTTGAAGCATTAATGAATACTCTTTGAAACACTTTGAAGACTCAAAGTTCAGTTGTTCATCAGTGGACCACTCCCAGAAAGTGCTTGGGTTGAACACATGGCTACAAAGATCTTGCAATATAAAAGGAGTGTATTTCATTGACAACGTCAATCTTTTCTGGGGCCATAGACAACTGTTTAAACTGGATGGCATCCACCCAAACAAACTTGGTGCTAGAGTGCTTAAGGACAATATCTACTTCTCCCTCCGTCATCCTTCAGCAGAGTGTGTCAATCCATTCAGCACAACACACCTGGTCAGAGTTGTCATGTGGTTGACACATCCCACAAGTACATTGATAACACCATGCAGCCACAACAAGCACTGCTCATGGACACTATCCTGGTTGAGCCCTGCCCAAAAGCTCATCACAGACAGAATGTGACATATCAAAACAGCTCCAAGACTCAGCATAAAAGGATGCCTTACTGGAAAACAGCCAGGGAAGCCAGGACAACATATTTAAGCATTTATTTTCACCAGAGACACAGCTCATCTCACCAGACACATTATCCCTCTCTTCAGCATCTCCACTTCTATGCTTCTCACAGAAAATGGAGGAACTAGTGTATGCTGGGACCAAACTCTCCCACTATTTTGCTGCAAGCCCCCAGATATCAACTAAAAAATTGTGGGCCCCCCCAAACCATCGCAAAGCCTGTGGGACCTGCTCCTGTGAGAGCCAGGGCCCAAACCCTCCATCTGCTGTAGGTGAACCAAAAACAACTGAAAGCATTTACAAATGTTTACAGAACAAGCAGGAACCCAGTGTGCCTGTAGCTTTCTCAATTTCTGTTTTATCACGTGATAGAAAGTCTAAGGCCTTCTCAAACCGAAGGGCTAACTCATCTAATCTGCGGCCTATTATGCATCTAACTAAGATTACTGTAAAGACACAAAGCACTGCCATCAAGTTAACATTTTTAAACATTCGCTCATTCTGCAAGTGAACGTCGCTTGATTGTGCCATCCCAAAGAAGCACAAAGTCCCTTTTACAGACTTTTAAATTAAATATTCCCTCCTGGTGGAATGACCTGCCCAACTCAATCCTTGGCCATCTTCAAGAATCGGCTTAAAACACATCTCTTCCATCTTTATTTGACCCTCTAACTTTTGCACTCACTATTCTAATTCTATTTTAAAAACCCTCCTCTCGCTTAAAAAATAATCTTTTGTAATTCTGGATCTATTTTCTAAACGAAACATTTCATTTATTATAAAATATATGCAAAAAAAGACCTCTAACACTAGCTTGCTCTATTAGAACCAGAAAATCTGAGCTTTTTCTACTGGCTTTCTATCTGTTTTCTCTTTTATTTATTCATCTAACTAAGATTACTGTAAAGACACAGGATTCGAGCACTGCCATCCGCAGTTAACAGATTTTTAAACATTCGCTCACTAAAAAAATGAAATGCGATTGTCTAATCAATGACCATTGTGTAATAACCAGGGAAAACAATCTGGATTTTATGTTTGAACTACGGGCTGAAATGAAACGGCCAAACATGGCTAGAAGACATGCTGGATATTAATATGCAGTGCATTACAGTCACTCAAATGAAGCACTTGTGGCCCTCCTAAATTTTCTTTCATGAGTGACTGCAGGACAAGTTGTTAGGAGAGGTGGAGGTGTGAAATCCCCACTCTATTTAAAGATGTCTATCAATGCAAGCAAGTGTAATGTGTTCAGTAATTGTGGTCAGTTTTTGTATTTTTAGTGTTTGTGTTTTGTGCATGAGCTGTAGTTGAAAGCATGGTGATGCAGGATAATCTGGTGCGCTGTTTTCTGTATTGTGACTGGAAATATGAGCATATAATCTGAGCGTATGTGGTCAGGTCCTTACACTGGCTTCCAGTGATACAAAATTAGGATTTTGATTTTAGGATTTATTTTTAGTTTAAATATCACTCAATGACCTAGGACCAAAATTCATTGCAGATATGCTCACTGAATATAAACTTAACAGACCACTCAGATCATTAGGATCGAGTCAGTTAGAAATACCAAGGGTTCACATAAATGATAAGTTAACAAGGGAAGTCCATTTAGAAGCTTTTATTTATTTTTATGCATTGGAAGGCATTCTCTGTGCAATTCTGGGGAGTAAGGATATGTTGGAATCAGCAGTCTCCAGAAGAGAGTCAGATGTGCTAAAACATTAACCACTTTTATATCTTTACATGTGACTCAAACTCTGTCCATCTCTGTGATTACTTGCCCCCAATTAGACAATCTCTTTTAGCTGATGAAATTGTCAATAATTTATTGATGTTGAGCACTGTGCAATGTCCGTGTCCGACTGTGGTGCTGTTGATTTAAGCATCTGCCTTTCTGTGATTCGGCTCATGTTTCAACCAGGCTTGTGTACGAAATGTGCTATATAAATAAACTTGCCTTGCCTTGCCTATCATCATCAGCATTCATCACCAATACTCACAGCTTTATCAAGTAAATGACTACTTGCAGATTGCTCCACACAAACAGCATTAACAACAGAGTCATTCACCTCCTGCTGCCCTTTCACCTCCTCTGTATCTCCTTTATCCTGCTCCTCAACTCTCTCAGATTCTGTGTTATTTACTTGAGGCTCAACATCGTTTTCATCACCACGAGATGTAGAAGCATGCTGTTCATCTCCAAGCAGACACTTAAAGCGTTTGTGCCCCAAATCACCACATTCAAAACACTTCAAACTCTCAGTGCTTGCATACACCATGAAAGAATTCTCTCCATGAGTAACAAGGAAAGAAACTTCCAAAGTCCACTCCGGCGGTTTAAGAAACATATAGACATGTCGTCTAAAAGAAAGAACATGCTTTAGTGTTGCGTCTTTACTTGCAATCTTACCAAATCTCACTAACTCTTTCACGATAGCTTTATTAGATATGAACAAGGGAACATTAGAAACAATTACTTTAGTTGCTGGAGCAGATAGTGGGGTTACCGGAACAAAAGTTTCCTTAACCCATATTCCACTCACAGTCAACTCATTGATGAGTAATTCAGATCCCATCCTGGCGACTACAAGCCGAGCACGCACAGACACGAAAAACTTTTCTTCCTACACTGAAAATGATTTAAAAAAGAAAAAGAAAGCAGGTCATCAGTACATTTATATTAGTAAAAATCAATTAAGATTCTAGATTGCATCAGGTTAAAAAACAATGCAACAATATTTTGTACTATATCATGTTCAACTTTCTTTCTCCTGCTCAAATAGATGCCCATTTGTGCTTGTCCCACCACAGAATTAACCAGTTGACAAATTAATTTTTTTCTTTAGAAACATATTTGCAACCTAAAATGAAAACCTCTCGTGAAACGATTTCATTGTAATTTTTAAAAACATTCTTTAAAACCTGTTAACCCACATCTGGACACTGACATGCTGAACGCTCTTTGTTTGCAAGTGTCAATGTTACCCAATAGATTAAATGAAACTGGACAAAATTCATCTTTACAAAGTATATATCATTATAAAGGTCTAAGCCTTAAAGCGATAGTTCACCCAAAAATGAAAATTTGATGTTTATCTTCTTACCACCAGGGCATCCAAGATGTAGTTGAGTTTGTTTCTTCAGTAGAACACAAATTATGATTTTTAGCTTCAGGCATTGCAGTCTCTCAGCCGTACAATGCTTGGCAACGGTCACAGAATCTATGAGAGAAAAAAAAAATGCACAGAAAAATCCAAATTAAACTCTGCGGCTCATGACGATACATTGATGTTTAAAGACACAAAATGATCAGTCTGTGCAAGAAATTGAACATTATTTATATCAGGGTTTTTTTATTACCTCTTGGTGTGTGGAGATTCTAAAAAATCCACGTGGTGACAGGAAGTCCACATATTTGTGCCAATATTTCTGAGAACTTTCGGTATGATATTTTGAATCTAAAAAGAGGAAGAGGTCCAAAATCGAGACACTGACTAGACTATTTTTAAAGGTCATGTGTTATTAATTATAGTCCAGATTATGATTTATTAGATAAGATTAGATTAGATTAGATTCAACTTTATTGTCATTGCACATGTGGGTACAAGGCAACGAAATGCAGAACAGGGGAAGAAGAAATACAGTATAACATTAGGGAAGGGAGGAGAAAAAAACAACACCCAGACTATGCTCCTTTGGGAGTACCGTGTGAGAAAAGGAAAAACACCTCAGCAACAAAAGCACATAATCAATACAGCATAACACACAACTTTGCAACAGGGGAGGGGAAAAGGGGGGTCGAGCTATTCCAGCACAGGCAAGCAGCCATCCGGACCTGCAGCCCTACGGCGCTGGTCGCAGACCCGCTTGTCAGACTGGTGGTACAAAGCAACAAAGGCGAGGGATAGGGGGTGGGGGGTGAATGCATATCTGTATATATGTGCGTATGTGTGAATGTATGTATGTAAAAGTTCTTGTATGTGGGCCTGGAGAGTTGCTGCTCCTGGCATCAAATCAAGGTGCCTAAGTCCGCAGGATTGTGATAGCGATACACAGCAAGTTGCCATGGAGACAGCCTTGATCAGGTCCCAGACAGAGTCAACAATCAGCAGGTGTCTGTGAAGTGGGGGGAGGAATGCAAGAGGGGGAGTTGTTGTTCCAACAGCGGCCTTGGCTGAGGCCAGTGTTGGTTGAGGGGAGCCAAAAGCAGATAAGATTGGGGTTGTTTGGTCTTGGGGTGAGTAGCCGCATTCCAATTTACACGACTACTCTCTTAGTCCATTCTGTTCTCCAAATCGATCCATTTGCCTTTGCAAAGCCATCAGCTTCTCCGTGATGTTATCCATATTGCGGTTAATAGTCTCAGTCTCAGTACTGACCGCTCTGCCCACTGCTCCAATCACAACAGGCAGCCCTGTGAGGTTTTGGACAGCTGTTCCCGTTTTCTGAATTCTTCGATAACCCAGGGCAAAGCCTAATCCAATCAGCAGAAGACCTGTTATCATGGTTCTGAATAGGTAGATATCTTCAATGTCCTCCATGGAAAGAGCCGCCAGACACACGACCTGCCATCTCTCCCACGCATCCATCGTGTAGCCAGCTGTGAACTTTCCGGCAGGGCAGTCAGGTTCCCCCGAACCCAAGCTTCTCGTCGAGAAGATGGTGTCAATTGCGTTGATAGACCAGTCGATCAAATCCATGATTCCAGTTTGGAGAGCAGTGCAGAGAGAGTCTCTCAAAGTATAAGACAATAGACAAGATGAGAGAAGCAAAGCAGGGAAGGTAACGGGGAGGAGAGGGAGAGAAAATGCGACGCCTCCGTTGAGAGCCAAGAAAGAAGTCTTATGTCTGGAACAATAGTATATAAGATAAAGCTATACACTCTGCAAATTGGGATAGGATTGACTTTCTGAGACTCTCTGGTCTCTCTATCTTTTCAGCTCTCACTTTCTCTTCTTTGGCTTAACTCGAAAACTCTTAGACTCAGACTTAGAACTCTTACAGGTTTTTATTCAAATTCAGATACTTTGATATTCAGATACTTTGATATTTTGATACTTAATACTTTGGTACTTTTGATTAAACAGAATAATTGTTTATGTTTTAATTACAGTTTTACTAATGTTTTGATTAATACTAGATGGGTGCAATCCATCATAAATGGATTGTTATTAAAAATGTACTAACATTGGATTTGCATTTTCTATATTTGAAGATTGTTATAAATATCAAGAGTTTTATTTCCAAGTTATGATTTGTGGTTTCTGTTCTCTATATTCTTTTTAATAAATTTACATATTATTACACCTTGACTGTCTGACTTGGATTCGATTTTGCATCACCTCTGATTCACGCAATGTCCGAACTGTTAGAACTCTTGTGAATGCGCTTCACAGCACCCTGCATCATCTTCTTCTTGTTGCTTTATGGCGGATCGCAGACTTACAAATGCATTACCGCCACCTATCTCTCAAATGGACCATTAACACTCTATCTACTCGATCTCAATCAGGAGTGTCAATGGTCCACATGAAAGATAGGTGGTGGTAATGCACTTATAAGTCTGTGATCTGCCATAAAGCCACAAGAAGAAGATGATGCAGGCTGCTGTGAAGCCCGTTCTCAAGAGTACTAACCATAGACTGTATAAAAACATGGACGTAGTGTCCGTGACATCTCCCATACCGTTCTCAAGAGTACTAACCATAGACTGTGCAGAGCAGGTCCGTGACATCTCACCACGCGACTCTCCTGGATAATCGAACATTCCAAACATAGCCATCCAATACAGCCAGTGACTCAGCGGGTGGATCCCCCTGTCTCACATGGCCACGCCCTTAATTAAGAACTTTGGATATAATTTAAACGGATTGTTGAAATTAGCTATATAGACCAAAATCATTTTTTGCACCAGTCTGTAGACATGTTTTTTTGCTGTAAAGTTGGGCACTTTAAATAGGGAGTCTAATGACTCCCTTGTGCAAGCCTACAGTATGAATTACATAGTCATGTCCTTATTGGTTTGAGAAAGAGCACGAAGGTTAAACCTCACTTCAGCATGGGGATGGAGAGCTCCACTCTCGAACCGGAAATACGTCAACTGAAAACATCAAGATGGGCGTCGCCGTGAGTTTTCAAACAAAGTCTCTTCATGACTAAAATGATGGACTGAGGAACGTGCCGTGTTAAGAAAAAAAGGGCTCGTTAAATGCTTTAATAACATGATGGATTTAGATTTGTTGTTAGCAATAATGTGTGATGTCTGGCCACTGATCATAAATCCTATATACACCATATATGTCATATCAGAGATCAATGTGTCTGGCCAATGTTTTTTTTTTTATTTATTTTTTTTATTAAGGTAACCAAGTTCAATATCTTTAGTTCATTCTTCCATTATTAGTGTTGATACAGCCAAATGAAAGTGAGGTTATCAACCTTTAAAAAAGGATGAGGACTTATAGTTAAAAATATAAGAGTATTTGCATGTCATGAAACTTTGCAAAATCTTAAGTTCATTCTTCCATCCGCTGAAGTTATTAACCAAACTTAGTCTAAGAATATAGTATTTTCACTTAAGTTATTATCAAAAAGTCTAAGATCTTTTCCTTCAACAATACTCCAACCTTAATTGAGATCACAGTCAAAGGCTGTATTGATGTATGTTTGGAATGAAGCCAGTTTTGAAATTTCAGCCAAAAAGTCTGTAGAAGTTCACATTGGAAAAACATATGTTCTACAGTTTCAATATCTTTCTCACAGAACCCACATTAATTGTTCTCCCAATTAAATCTTTCAAGTTGGAAGTAATTAGATGGATAAATGTCGTTTAGAATTTTAAATGCCACTTCTTTGGCTTTAGGAAGAACTGGATAAGTAAAATAATGCTTCCTTATTTTCTTTGCCTCTTCTCCACTAAATTCTTGAAGAACATACTTTCTTTTCAGCTGACTGGGGAAGTACTGTTTGGATAATACATTTCTGATAAACTTATTTGTAAATTGTTTGCTCTTTAAATTTTTACCTTCAGTACATGACGGATAGCATAGGTGTAACTTAGGTTTTGGTGGCTTGTGTTAAAATGACGTGGTGAATAATGAAAGGACACGATCGTTTTGTATGTGTATGCCTCTAGCATTTGTTGTATAATGTTAAAAAGGTAATATAATTTTAAATGTATGACCCTAGAAGTCAAAGTCTTTTTACATGTGACATTAACCAGAGGTGGAAAGTAACGAATTACATTTACTCGCGTTACTGTAATTGAGTAGCTTTTTTTTGTACTTCTACTTTTTAAAGTAATTTTTTAAATCTGTAGTTTTACTTTTACTTAAGTATATTTTGTTTGAAGTATTGTACTTCGCTACATTTTAAAACACATTAATTACTGAGTAAAAAAAAAATAAAAATCCCTCCCTGGAAACTACTGCAGTAAATAATGTGCAGAAGGGCAAACTGGCGCTAAAATCACAAGAAAGATGCAGACGGACAAAACAGGCGTTAGTGGTGCAGACACCGCTGAAAAACGAAACCCCGTCATATTCTGAAGTTGAACTCGAAGGAAATGAAGTGAACCCCTGCCCATATTTATACTCTATTATGCTGTGTATGCTGTGCTTGCCTAGGGAGACCAAACTAGCAGTTTATAAAATCTCGACAAGACATCAACCCTTCAAGCATGTAGAGGTAAGCTAAATAATTGCATCGCTGCATTGGTGGTTAAAATGAAGCTTTGACATTTTAGCAAGAGGTTTTGAACAAATTAGCCAAAAAAGACAGTGGTGCGGAGTGTGTGCGATGTATATCGTCTGCGATAATATCATTGTTGTTGTTTTAATGATGTGCGCGCGCATTTAGAGTGCGTTCTTTCACTGTGTGATTCAGTCTTGTAAAATGCATTTAGAATGATCACAAAATTGAAGATATGGGGGCAGAAAATGTACATATTTATATAATTTCATATAATAAATCAAAATCACACAAAGAATGCCGTCTTTTCCTCCAAAAATCATCATGATTATATATATATATTTTTTTTTTTTTTTTTTTTTTTTTTTTACAACAGGTCAGTAAATAAGTTAATTTAGAGACTTGCGTTTTTGACACCATATTGCCTGTTTTTTGCTCTATTTCTACAACAAAACATTATTCCAAAAACACAGCCACCAAAGCACAGTTTTGCGTCTCTGAGCAATATGACAGTGTTTCGTTCCTGAATGAATCAACCGTTTAAATGATTCGGTTCAGTCGCAACGACTCACTTATTAATAGTGACTTGCTGACACATACTGGCCATTTTAATTTCACATTTAAAGTAGCTTTTGATTTTTTTTAAATAATTAATTTCTTATAGTTTCAAATGAGTATTCAACATTTTATGTCTTGTATATCAAAACATTATTCATGCATTTGTAACTGCAGGTTAAATGCATTCTTGTTCCTGCACTAAACAGTGTGTAAATACATCTAAATATCACTTCCGATGAAGCTTCTGCATTTCCTCTGTATTGAAAAGATGAGTTTGTTGATACTGATTTGCCTGGTAACAGCCCCAAATGTCTTATTATTCTAAATAACTGATTCCTTTAATTAAAAACAACTAGTTTGAGATTAATAGGCCTCAGGGGTGTCAAACTCAGTTCCTGGAGCTCCGTAGCCCTGCAGAGTTTAGTTCTAACCCTGCTCCAGCACACATATCATGTAGTTTTCAAATAAGCCTAAATGATTAGATTAGCTGGATCAGGTGTGTTTAATTAGGGTTATATCTAAACTATGCAGGACTGTGGCCCTCCAGGAACTGAGTTTGACACCCGTGGTCCCATTTTTGTTTCCCTCCCACTGTTAAAATGTAACTAAGTAATTTTTACTCTGAGTAAGTTTTAAATGAGCTACTTTTTACTTTTACTTGAGTAGATTTTTAGACTGGTACTTTTACTTGTACTTAAGTAAAAATTTCATTAATGTAATGGTACTTTTACTTGAGTAGAATATTTTTGTACTCTTTCCACCTCTGACATTAACATGTACAGTGGGTACGGAAAGTATTCAGACCACCTTAAATTTTTCACTCTTTGTTATATTGCAGCCATTTGCTAAAATCATTTAAGTTCATTTTTATTCCTCATTAATGTACACACAGCACCCCATATTGACAGAAAAAAACACAGAATTGTTGACATTTTTGCACATTTATTTAAAAAAAAGAAAAACTGAAATATCACATGGTCCCTAAGGATTCAGAACCCTTTGCTGTGACGCTCATATATTTAACTCAGGTGCTGTCCATTTCTTCTGATCATCCTTGAGATGGTTCTACACCTTCATTTGAGTCCAGCTGTGTTTAATTATACTGAGTGGACTTGATTAGGAAAGCTACACACCTGTCTTTATAAGACCTTACAGCTCACAGTGCATGTCAGAGCAAATGAGAATTCATGAGGTCAAAGGAACTGCCTGAAGAGCTCAGAGACAGAATTATGGCAAGGCACAGATCTGGCCAAGGTTACAAAAAAATTTCTGCTGCACTTAAGGTTCCTAAGAGCACAAGTGGCCTCCATAATCCTTTAAATGGGAGACGTTTAGGATGACCAGAACCCTTTCTAGAGCTGGCCGTCCGGCCAAACTAAGCTATCGGGGGAGAAGAGCCTTGGTGAGAGAGGTAAAGAAGAACCCAAAGATCACTGTGGCTGAGCTCCAGAGATGCAGTCGGGAGATGGGGGAAAGTTGTAGAAAGTCAACCATCACTGCACCCCTCCACCAGTTGGGGCTTTACGGCAGAGTGGCCCGACGGAAGCCTCCCCTCAGTGCAAGACACATGAAAAAACACCTGAAGGACTCCAAGATGGTGAGAAATAAGATTCTCTGGTCTGATGAGACCAAGATAGAACTTTTTGGCCTTAATTCTAAGCGGTATGTGTGCAGAAAACCAGGCACTGTTCATCACCTGTCCAATACAGTCCCAAAAGTGAAGCATGGTGGTGGCAGCATCATGCTGTGGGGGTGTTTTTCAGCTGCTGGGACAGGACGACTGGTTGCAATCGAGTGAAAGATGAATGCGGCCAAGTACAGGGATATCCTGGACGAAAAACCTTCTCCAGAGTTCTCAGGACCTCAGACTGGGCTGAAGGTTCACCTTCCAGCAAGACAATGACCCTAAGCACACAGCTAAAATAACGAAGGAGTGGCTTCACAACAACTCTGTGACTGTTCTTGAATGGCCCAGCCAGAGCCCTGACTTAAACCAAATTGAGCATCTCTGGAAAGTCCTGAAAATGGCTGTCCACCAATGTTTACCATCCAACCTAACAGAACTGGAGAGGATCTGCAAGGAGGAATGGCAGAGGATCCCCAAATCCAGGTGTGAAAAACTTGTTGCATCTTTCCCAAAAACACTCATGGCTGTATTAGATCAAAAGGGTGCTTCTACTAAATACTGAGCAAAGGGTCTGAATACTTAGGGGCCATGTGATATTTCAGTTTTTCTTTTTAAATAAATGTGCAAAAATGTCGACAATTCTGTGTTTTTCTGTCAATATGGGGTGCTGTGTGTACATTAATGAGGGGGAAAAAATAACAAAGGATTTTAGCAAATGACTGCAATATAACAAAGAGTGAAAAATTTAAGGTGGTCTGAATACTTTCCGTACCCACTGTACATATTTATTTTTTTTCTATTTTGTTGTTCTATTATTCTATTCCACAGACAGAGACTGGAACTTCTGAGCACTGTCACCTTGTCTGCTTTAGGACTGTCATAGGTGAATGATGCAGTACTTTTCGGTGTTGAATTTACATAATGTTAGTACACAGACATAGTTTTGTTCCTGTTTTGCTGTGCTCATGTCTTCTTTGTGTCCCCAGCCCAGCAATCAGATGCATCAGAACAAGTAAATTGCTTTAACATTAATGATTATGCAATATCAGTATTGTAATCAAACTTGACCCATCTGATGTAATTGTTCATGCCAGAGATTTAACAACATTGTCAGCCAGGGGCATATTTAACAGGAGACACACTTCACCTGGCTTGATAGTGACTTCAGTATGTGTGGTTGACCCTCTTGTTTTTTCTGGGTATAACAATTATGCTAAGTAATCTCACTCTCTTCCATTTCCCTAACATGAAACTTTTGACTGAAACATGAAAATGTATTGTCTGAATTGCTACTTAATGTGGTGTCATAATTGTTTTTTTTTTTAACATGAAAATGTATTGTCTTGTTGTTGTTGTTGGTTTTTTTTTTTTTTTTTTTTTTTTTTTTTTGTTTTTTTTTTTTTTTTTGATACTGAACAGGTGCAGTGAAGATATTTAAAGAGACACTATCAATATCAAAAGTACAGAAAGCTGTACATCATCTCTAGGTGCAGTCGCTTACGGTGCAGCCAGCTTCACAAAGACTGTGGGGCTGGTCACCAGGGAAATGGACAACAGGGAGTTGCTTTGGGGTTTTACTCCTCCGATGACCACCCTGCCTATTTTAGCTGGGGTTGCTTCACAGACGATGGAGGTCTTGAAGAGTAAAGTGTGTGTGCGTGCGCACACATTGTGTTTTTACTGTAACAATTATGGTCACTTGCAGTTCATACTTTTCAGTGTAGTGTAAGAGGTGTTTCATTATGATGATGCAAAAATCGAATCCAAGTCAGACGGTCAAGGTGTAAATATGTAAATTTATTAAAAAGAATATAGAGAACAGAAACCACAAATCATAACTTGGAAATAAAATTCTTGATATTAATAACAACCTTCAAATATAGAAAATGTAAATCCAATGTTAGTACATTTTTAATAACAATCCATTTAAGACGGATTGCACCCATCTAGTATTAATCAAACCATTAGTAAAATTGTAAGTAAAACATAAACAGTTATTTGTTTTAAATCAAAAGTACCAAAGTAATTAGTATTAAAATATTAAAGTATCAAAATATCAAAGTATGTGAAGCCAAAGGAAAAAAAGGAAGTGAGAGCTGAAGAAAAGATAGAGAGACCAGTCAATTCTATCCTAATTCGCAGAGTGCATATCTCTATCTTATATACTACTGTTTGAGACATAAGTCGTCATCTGGACTAAAATGAATACGGATGACCTTTAAAAATAATCTAGTCCGTGTCGCGACTTTGGACCTCTTCCTCTTTTAGATTCAAAATATCATACTGATAGTTCTCAGAAATATTCGGCACAAAAGAAAAATACGTGCAGTTTAACTCCTTATGCAAAGCAGACTCAGCTGACTATGCAGTTAGAAATACTTTGAAATTACATATGAAATATACCACAAAGTTTACCAGAAACATCTTTGAATATATAAATGAAACTTGTTAATATATATGAGACATATCATTATCATGGAATATTAAATTTTATCATTTTAAATGAAACTTATCATTATGAGTAGACCACATTTTGAATATGTGGCTTCAGAGTAAGATACATCTTGGATACGTGGACTTCTCAGAATCTCTCTCAACACGCGGAATTAATTTGAATCTCCACACACCAATTATTATTACTCAAAAACAATTAAAACTGTTAAATTGTGGAAATTATTCTTCATTATTGTACTGTGGTTTATTTGTATATGTTGTTATTTTGCTTAAAATACAAAATTCAACACACAAAATTCTGGCTGAGGTATTATTTTAATAATTTATTTAATATTTCATTTATTTTTCACTGCTAAATATCATTAAACATAAGGTTAACTTTCTAAAATGTATGGAATGTTACATTGGCAGTTGTACATTGGTAAAAGAAACATGAACAAAAGGCAGAAGCCCTCAAAAGCCAGACCCTCTTGGACATATGGGCGACTGGAGCTCCACTCAAGAGCAGAAGTCACCTCCACCAAACTTTCATTTTGTATTATTAATTGTTATATACATGTATAAAGGGTGCTTTGCAAGTTATGTCACCTCTTTGTATGTAATGTTAATATTTTCTGTACTTTTATCTTTGTTACTTGTACATAGTAGAAATAATAAGAAAAATAATAATATATACTAATCTTTTATGGTTTTTGACACGACAGCGTTTTTTTTATTTCCCCCAGCAATTTGCACTACAGACATCCACAATCCATATTTTGAGGGCTTCTGCCTTTTGTTCATGTTTCTTTTACCAATGTACAACTGCCAATGTCACATTCCATACATTTTAGAAAGTTAACCTTATGTTTGTGATATTGTAGCAGTGAAAAAATAAATGAAATATTAAATAAATTATTAAATAATACCTCAACCAGAATTTTGTGTGTTGAATTTTGTATTTTAAGCAAAATAACAACATATACAAATAAGCCACAGTAAAATAATGAAGAATAATTTCCACAATTTAACAGTTTTAATTGTTTTTGAGTAATAGTAATTGGTGTGTGGAGATTCAAATTAATTCCGCGTGTTGAGAGAGATTCTGAGAAGTCCACGTATCCAAGATGTATCTTACTCTGAAGCCACGTATTCAAAATGTGTTCTACTCATAATGATAAGTTTCATTTAAAATGTTAAAATTAATAATCCATGGTAATGATATGTCTCATATATATTAATAAGTTTCATTTATATATTCAAAGAGTTTCTGGTAAACTTTGCGGTATATTTCATATGTAATTTCAAAGTATTTCTAACTACATAGTCAGCTGAGTCTGCTTGCATAAGGAGTTAAAACTGCACATATTGTTTCTTTGTGCGAATATTTCTGAGAACTATCAGTACGATATTTTGAATCTAAAAAGAGGAAGAGGTCCAAAGTCGAGACACTGACTAGATTATTTTAAAAGGTCATGTGTTATTAATTATAGTCCAGATGACGACTTATGTCTCGAACGGGTAGTAAGTATATAAGATAGAGCTATGCACTCTGCGATTTAGGATAGAATTGACTCTCTGGTCTCTCTACCTTTCTTCAGCTCTCACTTCTTTTTTTCCTTTGGCTTCACTCGAACCCCTCTTAGACCAGACTTAGAACCTTACAGGTTTTTTATTCAAATTCAGATACTTTGATACTTTGATATTTTGATACTTTAAATATTTTAATACTTATTACTTTGGTACTTTTGGTTTAAATAAAATAACTGTTTATGTTTTACTTACTATTTACTAATGGTTTGATTAATACTAGATGGGTGCAATCCATCATAAATGGATTGTTATTAAAAATGTACTAACATTGGATTTACAATTTTCTATATTTGAAGGTTGTTATTAATATCAAGAATTTTATTTCCAAGTTATGATTTGTGGTTTCTGTTCTCTATATTCTTTTTAATAAATGTACATATTATTACACCTTGACTGTCTGACTTGGATTCGATTTTGCATCAATAATAAACACATCTTACACTACACTGAAAACACATGAACTGCTAGTGACCATAATTGTTACAGTAAAAACACAATGTGTGCGCACGCACACACACTTTACTCTTCAAGACCTCCATCGTCTGTGAAGCAATCCCAGGTACAGTAGCCAGGGTGATCATCTGAGGAGTATACACATACAAAACGATCGTGTCCTTTCATTATTCACTATGTCATTTTAACACATGTACTGAAGGTAAAAATTTAAAGAGCAAACAATTTACAAATACGTTTATCAGAAATGTATTATCCAAACAGTACTTCCCCAGTCAGCTGAAAAGAAAGTATGTTCTTCAAGAATTTAGTGATGAAGAGGAAAAGAAAATAAGGAAGCATTATTTTACTTATCCAGTTCTTCCTAAAGCCAAAGAAGTGACATTTAAAATTCTAAATGACATTTACCCATCTAATAACTTCCTACATGAAAGATTTAATTGGGAGAACAATTCATGTGGGTTCTGTGAAAAAGATATTGAAACTGTAGATCATATGTTTTTCCAATGTGAACTTCTGCAGGTTTTTTGGCAGGAATTTCAAAACTGGCTTCATTCCAAACATATATCAATACAGTCTTTGACTGTGATCTCAATTAAGGTTGGAGTATTGTTGAAGGAAAAGATCCTAGACTTTTTGATAAATAACTTAATTACTTTGTGCAAATACTATATTCATAGATGTAAGTATTTAAAGGTTAAACCTCACTTCAGCGGATGGAAAAATGAACTAAAGATATCTGCAAAGTCTCTTCATTACATGATGGACAGGAACACCCAGAAAGAAACTGTTATATGCTTTTAACTTGTTTTAGCTGTTAGAATAAGTCCCTCATCCTTCTTTTTTCTTTCCCTTTTTCATTCTGTTTTATCTTATGGTGTGATTATTGTTATTTGTTTTTTTTTCCATTTTTTTTTTCTTTCTATTTGGCTGTATCAACACTAATAATATTGTGTTCATTTGTTGAAATGTGCCGTAAAGGTTTGTAATTGAACTTGATACCTTAATTAAAAAAAAAAAAAAACATTGGCCAGACACATTGATCTATATATGACTATATATGGTGTATATATGATTTATAGATCAGTGGCCAGACATCAACATTGCTTGCGATATAAAAGAAATCTATAAATCCATTGTGTTTATTAATCCTTTTGTGAGTAATTTCACGCAAGCCCTGTGCGTTATTCTTACACTGCACGTTACAACAGCGTCAGTTCACCATTTTAGCGATGCTGAGATAAAATGACCTGAGTTTAAGTTTGAAGAACTCACGGCGACGCCATCTTGATGTTTTCAAGTGGAGGTGACGTATTTCCAGTTCAAGAGTGGAGCTCCACTCGCCCATGGTCTGCAGCCAGACCCTTCTCCATATGTCTGCAGCCAGACCCTCTTGAACAGTTCAGACATTGCGTGAATCAGAGGTTAAAAAAAAAAAAAAACCACAAAAAACACTTATATAAATACTGTTCAGTCCATCGGGCTATTTTGGGGGGTGTAAATTAACACAAATAATTCTTTCTTTTTTCTTCTGCAACATTTTTCATGTATGTGTGTGTGTTTTGTGGGGAATGTAGCTTTATCTGCATGATTATGATATTTAGGGTCGACAGCTATCAGTGTGAATGCGGTCTACATGAATAGAGTGTGATTATTGAATATATGGAGCATCTATATGATTACCATCTGTATTAAGGCCATCAGCATGTGATTACTGGACTGTTTGTGTGTCTATCAGTGTAAATGCTGTATTTGCAATCTCAGGGATGTACTGTAATTGGCATACATAGTTAATGATTCTTATTGTATTTTTCTAGTGCTCAAATAAACAATACGATGTCTAAGATTCTGTCTATTGTTTTATAATTGGAAAACTATGCAGTGGTACTGTATGTTTAATGACTAAAATAGTTTGTAGAGCCCTTCAATACATTTGGTAAATACAAGGCTTAATTTGTGCCAGAACAAGCCGGTTCTGGCACCTCATTTTGCCGGATCCCTCTCCTCAGGCGCCAATGAAAAAAGACGTTTGTGCTGACCTATGCGTGCATTTGATATATTTCATGAAAAAAGGTATTATGAGCGCGCTTGCCGCACAATAACGAGCTTCAGCCTGCAAAAGATGCAACATGTGAACAGCCCCTTAGGCCCCATTTACACTGCATGGTTCAAGTGACCCAATTCCGATTTTTTTCCTCTCATGTGGCACAGATCGGATATGACCGGTGAATGTGTAAGCAGGAAAAAAAAAAAGCATGGATTCCGATTTTCTCAGATCGGATTCAGGCCTCATTCGTATGTGGTAATAAATCGGATATGAATCGGATACGTGCATTTGCGTGTGCCATGTAAGCAGACAAATCGGATATTCCCCAGTAAATGCGAATCGTACGTCATTAAAAAAAGTGAAGTCAACTCAGGTGGACACCACAAACTGAGATCCATATGACTTATTATAGGCGCCGATGGAGGACGAAGGATACACCACAGTGGAGCAATGCGGAGGTTTCATGTCTTTTAAGCTAAATATTGTGGAAAGCAAAACACTGTATAATTTTATCTGCATCTATTGTATTTTGTGCTGTTTTACTTTCTTTTCCGGGTCAGAACGTCTACGTTTGGTAGTTTCAACAGTGTATAGTGTAAATGCAAAAATCGGATCCGGGTCACTTTTAAAAGATGATATAAGCGGGTCGTCAAAAAAATCGGACATAGTCAGAAAATCGGATTTGGGCATCAAGACCTGCAGTGTAAATGCAGCCTTATAGGCTGCTATCACAAGACCAAATGCACAGATCAAATACTGATACATGCCTTTTCTATCTCAAATGTTTTCATTCACTTAAGACAAAACTGACTGTTTACAAGAATACTTGCCAGCCAAAAGCTATTTTGATGTCATCTTTTGTGTTTATTTGGCCAGTTAAGCTCAACAAAGCACAAAAAAAAAAATAATTCTCATTATGACACCAGCATCTAAACGCTTGAATCTTCTGGAGGCAAAGGTTGAAGATTTAGAAAACCACAGCAGGAGAAAGAATCTCTGACTATTTGGCCTCCGTGAGGGTGCAGAAGGCCTCAAGGCCGCTTTATTTAACGGGAGACATGCTGCCTCGGTGGACGGACCACAACACCTGACACACCGTTCTCTCTGGAGCGGGATCCACAGAACACTAGCCCCAGCCAAACCAAATCAACACAGACCCGGTTTCTCATCCGCTTTCTTAAATTTCAGGAAAAAAGAACTGGTGTTTCGGTCAACAAGACGTAGAGAAATCACCTACGATGGAGCGAGGCTATATTTCTCCGAGGACTTTTTGCCTGAAACTATGCGACAACGTCCGCAAGTTTAACAATGTCAAAAACTGTTCGTTGAAAAAGGGATGTATCCACTGATCTATATATGACTGGATCGCTCATCGCGTTCTAAACTGCCAGCAGGCAGTGAAGCCACCGGAAGTGTTTGATCCGCCATCTTACTAATCCCAACCGACAAAAAGCACCATTGAGTCACATTCAAACCGCTGTCCTAAAATCACCCGATTTGAAGCAAATCAGTCAAACGGGACTAGTTTTTATGTTATGTGTTGTAAATTAATGTTTACTTCAGATGTTATCTGCAGTGTTTACGGTCTACGGTTTGGGCAATATAACCGATATATTTAAAAAAACCGTTTTAGGTGGGTGTGTCTGCTGTGGCACTGATGGACACAGGTAACGACTCCAACACAAAATATAGCCTATTTCTTTATGACATAATTATTCAGGATTATTAAACATGAATGTATTAGTATCAGAAATGGATTTGAATATATTACAATAACATAATACAATTGATGGTTGTTAATGTTGCTCTAATGAAATGAAAGCCTTAACTTACTATCCTTGGAAATAAAGCTTTATGTCTTTAAATCCGTACTGTATATAGAGTCAGTTATTTCTCTGAATAAATTCAGATTTCAGAATGAGCACTTTGTGGGTTGTTTTATATGTTGAGGTCGTGTCCGTCTGATTGTTTTATCATGTTCATGATGTTCGCTGTACTGTAAAACGTAGGTTTTTAATAAGTAGGGGAAATTCCCGACATTTAAAAAAATAACCGTTTACATGCTTAGGTTGTTTGCATTTTAATAATGTACAGAAATACTTCAGATTTATAAACCCTGACTTGGTTAGGTGATTGTTTTTTCATTAAAAATCATACAATATTCCTATTAATTCAATAGAACATTTTACGCACACTCAGGGATTACCAATATGGCGGTGTACGAGGCGTTTGTAGCGGCCTTTTCTTTTTTTTTCATAGGACGTACATGAGCATCAGCAGCAGTCTAGTTCATATTATAGATCAGTGGATGTATCGCGGATTCCTCGTCCAACCCTGCGTAAACTGCGAATTCTGCATGACCAAGAAGATCTACCTGTTCTCATCTCTCCAAAGAAGCCGAGGAGTTTCTATCGCAGCATTGGCTAAATGTCCATGATGTGAGTAACGTTAACTGTGGATCGGATTTAAATGATCAAGAAGCTAGTTGGGGTACAGATATTGACCTTGCTAAGACTGATAAAGACTGAAATTACGAATCTAACTTTCTGTTTTGAAAGCTATGTTATGTTGACTTTTGCGTAAATCCATTTGTTACGTTAGTATTATATTCTCATATCTTAGCAATTGTTAGTTGAATGATTTTCAAGGTTTTATTTTATTTATTTATTTTATTTTTTATTATAGTTGTAAGTTTGTGTGCTGTGAGATTTGAGCACGATTTCACTGGTTATTATATGTACAGAGTTCGTTCGATTACGGGCCTGCCTTGTTGTTTGGGGACAGGGCTCGTGCCAAAAGGGAAAGGGGGTGGAGAGGAGACGGGAGTTTGTAGTTCAGTTCAGATGTACTCGGTATTTAAGGTCTTTTAGTTTTGAGAGTATACGGAAATGATCGGTCTGGGTAACCCAAGCACTGTTGAAAGAATGGAAAATGTATGTAAAGTGATAACATGTGTAACCGGGGCAGGAATTGCCCAATATTTAATTCCCTGGTGAGTCTTTCCCTCTTTAAAGTTTTCGTTATGATGCAGTTATGCGTGCTGTCGTCCTTTAAAGAGTTTGTGCATATGCGCACGATAGAGAGAGTGCGCGTCAGAGGGGGAACAGGAGCGCGCTGATAGAAGCAGCAGGTAAAAGTGAGAGAAAATAGTGATAAGAAATGTTTTAAATGGATATAATACAGGCTGATTATCAACTCGTGGGACCTGTGGTGGTTTCAGTTGTGTGACTGCGAACCGAGTGGATGACTTAAGTCAGTGTTTATATTAGAGGTTTGTTGCTGTATATGAGAGATCTCCGATGGGGGAGGGGATTCAGGCCTACTTCGCGGAGATTGAGCGTAAGTTAATTTAAAATACATTTTTGAAGACTGTTATAATGTAGAATAATACAGTGTAATACATGTATAGAAGGAATATGCAGTAATTGTTGTATTATTATACTATTAAGAGGGAGAACAAGCTTGTGAGATCGCACGTGCCAGTTTCCATGTGATTGATAATCCGGAGTCTCACATAACAGTGAGTTTCTTTTTCATTTTATTCTCCCAAAGTGTGTTTACATATGTGGCATGAAAAGTATTGTAACCTTATTTCACTTTCTGTGCCCATTGAAGTGAATTGGGTAACGTGATTTATTTTGTTTTATTATTGTTTTATTTGACTTTTTCTTGTTTTAATTGGATTGAAGTCCTGAGAAACAAATATGTTTCCCCCCCTGAACCAAACATTAATGCTGGGTCGCCTTTTGAGGCTCAGTCAAGAAATAAAGACTCCTTTTCAGTAGATGTCTTGGCATTGTCTTTTCCTTAGTATATTAGACAGACGTCAAGCCGGCCACATCTAATTTTGGGTGTCAGAAGTGGGATTCAGTGTTTTGTTTGGGGGCTGATTTTCTTGTGTGTTACAATAGTGCAAAAGTAGAAGGGTGCAAAACAACGGTAGTGGCGAACAGGCGACTGAGCGCTGGAAGGACCTGCAGTGACATCCTGACAGAACGGCGGCAGGACAAATGGCCAGCGCACCAAATCTGCTGTGTGAGGACTTCGAGGAGGACAGTGTTTTTTTTGAACTGACTGTTTTGAGAGCTGAGACTTTTCTGTGACTACCGCTCAAAGTCATGGAGGCTGAGACATGGATGGTGCAGCTGCAATTGCGGAGGACATTCAAGGTGCAGGTGCTGCAGCGCCGGAAATGGACATTGAGGGGAGGTAACCCCGTCTCACAGCTTCAGTCCCAGATCTTGGAGTTGGGCGTAGACATGAGAGTAATGTCAGCTCTTTGCTAACATGACTAATGTTCATACTAGATCCTATGTGTATATCCCAAGAGAGAGACAAATTGTACCTTTTCAGTGGGGTCATCCATGTAAAGACTGCCAAAATGTCGATGAAGTTCATTGAGGAACTTGGGAGGGTTATAAGAGTGAGGGGGTTGAGTACTGAGGATCAGTAGATTTTATCCTCTCCCACTTAGGGGTTCAGCACTAGAAGAAGTCAGCTGTGTATGTGGGGGGGGGGAAAAGGCGTCTATTCTCATATTTGAGGCAGCTTTCAGGGAAAAGCGTAGCACCTCCCAGTTGTTACACACATTTTATTGCACGGAAACAATTGGACGTGAGGATTTTCATGGTTTTTCACATGCACTGTCATTTGATGTTATGCTGCACTGCAACAAGCACCACATTGTGTTCCAAATGTGCATCTGGCATTGAGAGACCATTTATAGAAGGGGTGAGGGATTCAGCACTCTGGAGGGAACTGCGCAAGACGGTGGTTAGAGAGCGGCCTCATGCTACATTATTTGAAGTTCGAGAGGAGGCCCTGTTGTGGTGCTCAGAAGAGAGACACTCGTCCAGCTAATGTGGCCCAAAACCGAAACCTAGTGAGGTTTGGAGGAAAGTGTAGAGCATTCAAGGATGACTGCCACTGTACCAAATGATTGACTGTAGCCCTACAAGAAGTAATTAAGGTGATTACACAACAAGGGAAGCTATCGTGGACCTTACCAATGCTGTCCGTGATCTCACTATCCAGAGGTCTGACCCAACTTATGAGAAAACCATAGTTAATGCCCAGGTTTAAGCCAAGGTATACCCGAGACGGCCAACCCATTTGTTTGAGATGTTGAGGGCGTTGGGCACATAGCCCGGCAATGCACTGGGGCAGCTTGCTTCCCGGAACACCCTGTGCCAGCTACGTCTGAGTCTCCGGTTCCGGGAAACGGCGCGCCTCCATTGGAAAAATAAGGTGGAAAAATGCCACTTCCTGCAGTCCGAGGTAAAGTTCTTAGGGCATGTGGTATCTGCTCAAGGGGTGTCTACAGACCCAGACAAAGTGAGTTGCAGTGAAACAGGTGTTGGCCAGTCCCGAACACTCTGAAGGAGTTGCAGCTACATCGGAGATTCATTGAGGGCTTCTCTAAGGTGGCCGAGTCCGCTCCATGATGTTGTAAACAATTGTGTCCACCGGGGAGTGTTGCTCAGTCAACCAGTTGTTTAAGGACTCCTGGACAACGGAGTGCCAGCAAGCTTTTTAGCACCTCAAGGAGAAGCTTACCTGTGCACCGACCTAGGCTATGCAGACTTCACCCTACCTTTTGTGCTGGAGACCGACGCCAGGTAACCTGGGAATTATTTGGGTGCTGTGCTATACCAGCAGCAAGGGGGAAGTAAGACTGTGATAGCCTACGCAAGCCAGAGGTTGAGGGGTCAGAGCGAAACGACAGGAACTACAGTAGTATGAAAGCTGGAGCTCCTGGCACGTCAAATTGGCTGTGGTGGAGAAAGTTCCGTAGATTACCTGCTCGGATCTAAGTTTATAGTCCTAACAGATAACAATCCCCCTCTGCCACCCTCAACACTGCTAAGCTGGGTGCTATTGAACAGAGGTGGGATGCACAGCTTGCGATTTTCGATTTCAAAGTGCAGTACCGCCCTGGGCGGTGTAAACACCGGCAGCTAACGCTCTCTCTAGAAGACCAGGACTGGAGGCCATTGAGGGGGTAACTGAGGATTTGGAGTACGATGGCTGTGTGGCTATTTGCAGTGGGCTTCGTACAGGGACTGCAGTGGGAGTTGACCTGGCTGGGCTAGTGGCGAGTCCTAGAGAAGGAGAAATAGACTGTTACAGGCAGCCATAGAAGATAGAGAAGTGAAGGGGACCACCTGGAGATACACCAACATTACCTGGATACACAAAGGATGAGCTTCGTCAGTTTCAGAGGGCAGAATCCAACTATCAGTGTGCTTAAGAGTTTCTGGGACAAGAAGACGGAAGCCCACAAATCGTGAGAGGAAGCACCTGTCCAGGCTGGTGCTGTTGTTGCTTAAACAGTGGGGACAGGCTTCAAGAGAAAGAAGGGCTAAGCTACAGAAACAACTATTGACAATGCGTTCAATGGGGAATGCCAACAGTTTTTACTGCTCCCTGCATGTCTGGTTGAAATGGTGTTGCGAAGTGTCCATGACCAGATGGGGCATCAAGGTGTAGAGAGGACGCTGGCCCTGCTCAAGCAATGTTGTTATTTGGGTTGGGATGTATGATGCTGTGGACAAAGTGGGTGAAGGAGTGCCAGCGGTGCGTGCTAGCCAAAATGCCGCAGCCCAAGATTCAGGCACCTTGGACCCCCATCTTGGCTTTCTCATCCACTGGAAGTGGTCGCAATGGATTTCACCACACTGGAAACTGCGTCGGATGGACAGGAGAATGTCCTTAGTGGTGACCGGATGTATTCACTAAAGTTCAGCAGGCATTCCCCACCCGTAATCACTACCGCTAAGATCCTTCTGAAGGAATGGTTCCTCAAGTATGGTGTGCCTCAGCGTCTCCATTCAGACCAGGGGAGGAACTTCGAGAGTGCCGTATTTGCAGAGCTCTGTAAACTGTATGGGGTGAGAAAAGTCCCGCACTACGCCACATCAACACCCCAGGGAAATGCACAGTGCGAGATATTTTTAACAGAACTCTGCATGACCTCTTGCGTTCCCTTGCCACCTGACAAGGAAATGGAAATGGCCAGAGTACTTACCTGAGTTGGTGTATGCCTATAAGGTGACACTTCATTCCTCCACTGGTTACTTCCCCTTACTACATCTGTTTGGTATGCAGCCACACTTACCAGTAGATGCATTGTTGGGCCCAGGACCCCCCCCCCCCCCCCCCCCCCCCCCCCCCCCCCCCCCCCCCCCCCCCCCCCCCCCCCCCCCCCCCCCCCCCCGGAGTGCTTGAGAAGGAGCCTGCCTGGTTGTCTGTCCACAAGGAGCGGCTTTTCGGGACGCTCACAATCGGGCACGTGCGTACGCTGAAAGGAAGGCAGCCGACGAGTTACCAAGCGTGAGAGTGGGGTATACTGTCCTCAGGTAGAAGTTGGTCAGCAGGTGTATTACGATATTGTCCCCCACGGACGGAACAATTATACAGGACGCCTGGGCACCTACAGCCTATAAGGTGGTGGCGGTGCATGGTATGGAACCTACACTGTGGAGCCAGTGGAGAGGTGGTCCTGCAAAAAGAGTACATAGATCAGACATTAGGCCCTGTCCGAGACCAATTACCAATGCCACGGAGAAAAGTGAGACCTGTAGAAGATGTACCTACCTCTGGTAGCTAGTGGAAGAGATACCTTTGTTGGATGCAGAATGTGTGTTAGTGGAAGAAACTAGATGGACTGAGGAGGATCCGCTGTACCCCAGTGCCTGAGGAGTCCCAGCAACAGGTGTGGAATCAGAACATTGTGCTGGATTTGGAAGAAGCACAAGGAAGATGTTAATGATACACTAGTGAATAATGAGGCAAGTGCTGTTGGATACCCAGTGCCTGAGGAGTCACAGCAACAAGGTGTGGAATCTGGAGGTGGTTTCAGCTAGGCCAGTTCCTGTTCCCCGAAATCCTAGAGAAAAAAGTGCTGCACCCCATCCTATGCCACGCAGGACCCAGCGATCAACTGCTGGAGTTCATGGTAACCCAAACAGACTGCCTAAATCTGCTTGTAATGCTGTGTCCTTCAGTCCTGATGTCCTTTCCCAAGTGTTAGCGGGTATGGTCTTGTACACATCCGGTAAACTACAAACAGTAATGGATGATTAAAGGGTGTTTGCAGTCATCGAGGACGTTGACTGTTAGCAGGGGAGAGTGTAATCGGGGCAGGAATAGCCCAATATTTAATTCCCCTCGTGATTTCCCTCTTTTCGTTATGTTTTCGTTATGATGCAGTTATGCGTGCTGTCTCCTTTAAGAGTTTGTGCATGCGCACGATAGAGAGAGTGCGCGTCAGAGGGGAACAGAGAGCGCGCTGATAGAAGCAGCAGGTAAAAGTGAGGAGAAAATAGTTGATAAGAAATTGTTAAATGGATATAATACAGGCTGATTATCAACTCGTGGACCTGTGGTGGTTTCAGTTTGTGTGACTACACCGAGTGGATGACTTAAGTCAGTGTTTATATTAGTGTTTGTTGCTGCATATAAGAGAATCTCCGGTGGGGGAGGGGGATTCATGCCTACTTCGACGGAGATTGAGCGTAAGTTAATTTAAAATACATTTTGAAGACATTTGAAGGTTATAATGTAGACTTAATACAGTGTAATACATGTATAGAAGGAATAGCAGTAATTGTTGTATATTATACTATTAAGAGGGGAGAACAAGCTTGTGAGATCGCACATGCCAGTTTCAACGTGATTGATAATCCGGGAGTCTCATATAACAGTGAGTTTCTTTTTCATTTTATTCTCCCAAAGTGTGTTTACATATGTGGCATGAAAAGTATTTTACCCTGTATAAAGTGTATACTGTTATCTATAGTCTGTTTACTGATTAATATGTTTTAAAAGAGGTTAAAAGGTGAACTGTGTGTAATGTGGGTGGTGTATTTATGTGGCAAGATGTGCAGATTTTTCATGTATGCTCACGCTGTTGTTTTTTGTTTTGTCTGTTTTACCAGGCACATATAAGCCACTGTCATTGTTATGCACACCTTTATTGGTTCTTTAACATTGGTTGCACTATTTCAAGTCAAATCGGGGCTTGTGATCTGGTGTTTTGATTAGAGGTTATTATTGTAAAGGACTTATTTTTATTCTTTACATTTCTTCTTATACCTTATTGCACTTTATGTGCCCATTGAAGTGAATTGGGTAATGTCATTTATTTTGTTTTATTATTGTTTTATTTGACTTTTCTTGTTTAATTGGATTGAAGTCCTGAGAAAAAGCTATTTTTCCCCTGAACCAAACATTAATGCTGGGTCTCCTTTTGAGGCTCAGTCAAGAATAAAATAATCCTTTTCAGTAGATGTCTTGGCATTGTCTTTTCCTTAGTATATTAGAAGGACGTCAAGCCGGCCACACATGGAATGTCAAAGGGTTAGGCCACCCTATTAAGCGCAAACGAGTGCTTACTTTCCTTAAGAAAGAAAAAGTTAACATTGCCTTTTTGCAGGAAACCCACCTGTCTGATATAGAACATCAAAAACTTAAGAGAGATTGGGTGGGCCAAGTATTCTTTTCAAGCTATACACCTCAAAAAAGAGGAACAGCTATACTCATTCATTAAAAACTACCCTTTTTACTTGAAGAACAACTGAGTGATACAGAAGGAAGATTTATTTTAATCCTATATGGTCGAGAGATTACTCTAATGAATATCTATGCTCCTAATACAGACACTCCAAAATTCATGAGTAACATTGTTACTTTATTCAGTCAATATTGTACCTCTCTTGGGCTGTTAGCAGGAGATTTTAATTGTTGTTTTGATGCAAATTTAGATAGGTTCACATTTTCATTGTGTAATCACAATTCATCTAAAGCCCTAAAAATTGGCCTCCAGTGAAGTAGGCTTAGTTGATATATGGAGAGAATTAAACCCTGGAACCAGAGATTATTCATTTTATTCAACAAGACATAAATCATATTTACGCATAGATATGTTTCTTTTGCAAACAAGAGTACATTCCTTTTGTAAACTTATGTAATATTGGATCAATCCTCATATATGATCATGCACCAGTCTAAGTCTCTCAATAGGTCAAGGTTTACATCAACATAAACACTGGAGGTTTAATTCCTCATTACTTGATAATAACGATGCATGTAGTAACCTTAAAGAATGGTTTAAATATTATATAACAGATAATGCTGCCTCTGATGTTTCTCCAGCAGTTATGTGGGATGCTGCAAAGGCAGTTATTAGAGGGAACATAATATCTTATACATCTGCAAGGAAAAGGGCAACAAAGAAATGTATGATGGGGCTAATGTCAGAACTGTCTAAATTTGGACAACTTCATAAGCAGCATCCTTCAGAAGACAATTTTAAAAAATTACATGACATTAGAAACAAATTAAATATTCTTCAGACTGAACAAACTAAGAAATTGCTGTCCTTTACGAAGCAGAAGTATTTTGAATTTGGGAACAAACCTAGTAGATTATTAGCTCACCAATTAAAGAAGGAGCATGCAGAACGTATAATTAACGGTAATTCGTACACTCAAATGGCCAGTTGACTTATGACACCAAAAATTAATAAATCAAGCTTTAACTGAATTTTAAGATAAGCTTTATTACTCTGAGAACCCATGTGATTCAAATATACAAACATTTGTGGACTCTATATCTTTACCATCACTGGCAGAGGAGGATAGGGCTTATTTGGATGCTTTACCCACCTCATTAGAAGTTCAAAAAACTATCAAGTCCTTGGCATCAGGAAAAACCCCTGGATTAGACGGATTCCCTTCGGAATTCTATAAGGCATTTTTTATGCCAATGGTGAATGATTTCTTTGAGAATGGGAATCTTCCTGAAGAAATGAAGACTGCCATCATAACTTTAATTCACAAGAAAGATAAAGATGCTACTCAATGCATGTCATATCGCCAAATTTCGCTACTTCCAGTTGATCTTAAAATTATATCTAAACTTCTTGCTAGCAGGCTTGAAAAAATTCTCCCCAATCTAATTCATTCAGATCAGACGGGTTTTGTAAAAGCAAGATATGGTTCAGACAATATTCGTAGACTTTTAAATATAATTGATTATTCAAAATGTAATAACTTAAAAACACTAACTGTATCCCTCGACGCCGAAAAGGCATTTGATAGAATTGAATGGAAATTTTTATTTGTTGCACTAAAAAAATTCAATTTGAGCGATAATTATTATTTTTTTTTTTGATTAAACATTGATATAGCAATCCCTTAGCAAAAATCTGTACACAAATAATTTAATTTCTGAAGAAAATAGTATTCAAAAAAAGGATGTCGCCAGGGGTGCCCATTTTCCCCTTTATTATTTAATTTAGCAATTGAACCTCTTGCTGAAGCTATACGGAGTAGACATGATGTTTCAGGGGTGTGTATTGCAAACACTGTTCATAAGATATCACTGTATGCAGATGATATTTTATTATATTTAACTAAAACCCGACCAATCTATCCCTGCAACCACTTAGTATTATAAATGACTTTGGCAATATATCAGGTTACAAAATTAATTATACCAAGTCTAATGCCTGCCTATTATCCTCTTCTTCAATTAGTGAAAAAATCTTTGTAGTATATCACCCCTTCACTTGGAGTCAGATGGGTTTCAAGTATCTGGGTGTGGTGATAAACATCTAACCTTAAGGATCTGTATAGCAATAAACTATCTTCCATTAAATAAAAAAATAAGGAAGGACTTAGGGGACTGGTCTTTTGCCCATCTCTCTCCTGGGAAAAAAATTAATGTGGTTAAAATGAATGTACTGCCACGCTATAATTATCTTTTTCAATCTCTACCATGCTATTTAAATAAAGCATTTTTCAAAACTTTAAATAAGCAGATTAGCTCCTTTATTTGGAATAACCATCCACCAAGGATTGCTCTTTAAACTTTATGCAAATCAAGAAAATGGGGGCCTAGGGCTTCCAGATTTTCAGTTATATTACTGGGCAGCACAAACCAAAAGTATCATAAGCTGGGTACACTCTCGAGACAAAGCACACATGGACTGATATCGAGAAACAAGCCATTTACCCATTGTCATCAACATCATTACCCTATATTAATAATATAAAACGAATAAATGGCTGTGTTAGACATTTGTGATTTATAATATAATGAAAGTCTGGCAGGAAAAATCAAAAGATTTTGCAGTTTGCAACTAAAAAATTTCTATTTTGGGCACCTTTGTCCTTTAACCCAGATCTACCATCTTCTATGGGGAACACATTATTTATAAAGTGGAAGGATCAAGGTATTGTCTCTTTTAAGCAAGTTCTTAAAAAGGGCACCCTTAGATCTTTTACTGAATTAAAAAAGCGAATTTGATATTGACAATAAAGAATTGTTACAAGTACTTGCAACTTAGACATTTGATAAATGATCTCCTTGTAAAGGGTCATATCTCACTGGAACTATCTAAATTAGAAAACATTCTAGAGAACACGTCAGTACTGAAGGGAAAAAATGTCAGAGATATATGCAATTTTAAGAGATCAGTCGGGATATTAAGCTGCATCATCATTAACTTCATTAAAAAGCGTATGGCAAAAAGGATCTGGGTTGTAATTTTGATTGGGATATTAGAGTGGGATATTATATACAAAAATTTTATTTTTTTTCATTCTCTAGTAACAAAATAATTGAATTAATTACAAATTTTTACAAAGAATATATTTGACTCCAGTTCGTCTTAGTAAGATATATCCTGGTGCATCCCCTTTGTGCAATAGATGCAAGACACACAGGGGCACCATTATGCATATTTTTTGGAACTGTGAAAAATTAAATGAGTTTTGGGATTCTGTACATGAGTTCTCTGTGATTGCCCTGGGGAAAAACATATCACAAGACCCTCTAACATATCTTTTTGGGGTGGACTTAAATGAAACATTTAGACTTCTGTATTTATAAAAAGGGGTAGGTCTGATTTCTTATGTATCTAAGAAATGTATTTTACTGAATTGGAAGAAAAAAGAACAAACCACCTACATTTGAATTATTTAAACGTATATTACAAATGACACACTACACATGGAATATTTAACATACAGCTAAAAAAAAACAAAATCCATATCTTTTTAGAGACCTTTTTTTTTTTTTTTTTTTTTTGTTTTTTTTCTATCACGAAACCCTTTATACCTCACAATATAATTTTTACCCCACTGTCAGCACAAATTTTTCGATTCCATGTGCTATCACTTTGTTTCAGTTTTAATTTGCTAATACAAACTGGACCTGTTGATGTATGTACTACATTTGTATACTCTGATACTGTTTAATGTGCAATGATTGTATTGTTTTGTTTGTTATGTTGTAAACTGATAAATAAAAAAAAAATTAAAATTAAAATATATATATATATATATATTTCACAATAAAAAAAAAACATTGTGCTTTTGAAAAAGAAAGAAAATAATAGGGTGCGCTTTCCTACTTGGTTTCCTTGAACTTGTGGTGCGGTCACAAAAATTCAACGGAACTCCGTGTAGACTTGTCCTGCAGCTCTTTTTTTTATTTGGTTTTGTTAATATGTTCGTTATTTAAGTGAAATATAAATGTTTAGTAATGTTTATTCTATTCCTTTTATATGTTTTATTCTGTTTTTCTCCATACACCGATGCGCTGCGGGTACGTGATGTGACAATGTGTGAATAGTTCTGATGTTTGTTAAGTTTAAGTTCTAAGTTTTAATTTCTATTTAACTTATATATTTAAATCTAATTTAAACTTTTAATTTTGTTGGTTAACGGTTAATGATCGGCTAACGAGCGTCGGTTGTCATTTAGGAAAATTAATCGAAATCAAAACCGCTCGGACACCATGATGGAGAGCCAACTTTAAGAAAAAAAGAGTGTGTCGTCTATAAGTGGCGGAATGGACGGAAGATACGCTGATTTCTTTTCTTTTCTTTTCTTTTCTTTTCTTTTCTTTTCTTTTCTTTTCTTTTCTTTTCTTTTCTTTTTTCAATCATGAAAATCCACTTTAGAGCCTTGCATTTCAGCCCGGGCTCCGGCTTATATTTACGCAGGGCCGGACTTCGTGCTACAGAAACTGTCAAGACCGGCTCGATGGTGTTTAGTGTTCAGCAGCAGCAAGCACTGGCTAAAGCTTGCCGCAAAGCCCCAGCAAAAGTAATTACCATGAATATAAGGAGATATTTTAATGATTTATTGATAAACTAGTCAGTGTCGCAAAGATGAAGTTGCCGATCCTGACTCGCCATCTCCTCATTGGAAGCACTTTAGAAAGAAATGCATCTTTACAAATTACATAATGAGTAAGTTTAAAATAAGTTTTTGTTTTCGATGAGAATGGTTTAATTTCCTAGTAATTAAAAATTTTCTATTGATATGTTTGTCATGTATGTGAGGCATACTGTATATTCGCTGAGTTTCGGTTAATTTTTGTGAAGCTCCTCTGCTCAAGATGAGACGACAGAAAGCGCATCTTGTTTGATTTCTTTATTTTATAAAAGCACAATGTTTTGTTGATATTGTGAGTGCACACAAATAAAAGTAGACCTTTTAAAGTTCAGAATGATGATGTATAACTCTTACGTTTATGGGCAAAAAACACTTGAATTTAAATTAATTGCATTAAAATGACAACATATTTTAAGTTGTTTCTACTATTAGAAAAAAAATGCAAATGACCACGCTGGCACCTCCATGTCCTGCAGAGAGCCACTCTCCACACAAACGCTTGGATATGTGTCTACAGTGCACATTTATCTAGGTTAAAGGTTTAAACTAACACTGTGATATAGAACTATTTTATATCTATAGATTTTATTTTAAGCATCTCTAAAATAATATGATTGCACGAATGCTCAGTTACCTCTTCCTCCTCTAATCACATGCCGGATCCGTTACTGCGCTTTGTTCCGGACCTCGCAATTAACAAATTAAGCACTGGGTATTTTTTGGGGGGGGGTGGGGCACATAGTTTCAGAAAAATGGTTGCAGGAATATCATTTTTCATAATATCTACTTCAAAATCATGAGACATGTGACTTTCAACCCATTACTTCCTGGATTTATCCAGGACTGATTTCATGTATTTTATATGAAATATATATATATATATATATATGTATATATATATATATATATATATATATATATATATATATATATATATATATATATATATATATATATATATATTATATATATATTTTAGTGTGGTACAATTTTTTTCAAGGCAATTCAGTATCTATAACTTTTTATCCAGAGCATTATCGACTCTAGATGATGGACAGTAAAGCCCAAAGGGTCTTCTTTCCAAAGGCACCAAAATTGTGTGTGTAGCACTATTACAATTTAAAGTTAGGTTTCCAGTTACATTTTCAGCTGTGAGTCCCATAAAAAAAAGTGAAGTGACATACAGCCAAGTATGGTGACCCATACTCAGAATTCGTGCTCTGCATTTAACTCATCCAAATACATGCACACACACACCCGGAGCAGTGGGCAGCAATTTATGCTGCGGTGCCCGGGGAGCAGTTGCTCAAGGGCACCTCAGTCGTGGTATTGCAGGCCCAAGACTCGAACCCACAACCTTAGGGTTAGAAGTCAAACTCTCTAACCATTAGACCACGACTTCCCATAGGGGGTGCTGGTTAACAGGTTAAAACAGAAAAACAGTATACTAAGTCTATGACAGCTTAAGAAAGCATGAAAAGAGACAGAGAGAATTTTTGACTTTTAAAAACCCCTTTATTTCAAAACAACTAGTTTAGAGAAACAGTTTAACAATTCACCAATAAAAACAACTCTTCAAAATCATCTCTCACCGCAAGAGCATTTTTCACACTCCACCTCACATCAAAAAAGTGCATATTATTTATAAATTTACAGTATTCCTATTCCACAGCAACCCGACCCTCTACTAAAGATTTGAACATTCCAAGTAAGTCAGCATTTTCCCCTTCATTCTTACATTTATGAGATTTTAAAGGGGCAGAGGCATAGCAATAGGGCAGGCAAGGCAGGCAATTGCCTGGGGCCCCACATTTTGAGCTTACCATTAGAGAACAATCGGAAATGTCATTATTAATATAACATGGAGCAATATATCTGCATCCCCCTAGGGGGGACCCCTCTGGGGGAAGCTGGATGCCGCCGTTTTCAAACTGGCACAGCGTTTAATCGTGCATTTGCTAATTTAAACATGAAGAGGACTTATTCTTTTGGCAGACAGAAAGTGGTAAAAAGCAAAAAGAGGAGGAAAAGAGGTAACATGCCAGTGGTAAATCATGGTGATAAGATTGATAATTATGACAAACAAATGTTTTCGTTTAATTATTAAAACTCAATTTTACATTACCGCTAAAATATCTTAAGTCTGATGGACCTAATGACTGTTTACAATCATTGAACAGACCGGAGATATTTTTCACCTCCGCGGTAGTTACTGCATCATCAGAGAGAATCGCAGTAGCAAAGTATTAATGTTCTCAATAATAATAATAATAATAATAATATTGGTCGAGCTACAGCTGGGGGGTATTCCAGAAAGCAGGTTAGGTGACATACCCAGGTATGTTTAAGAGTAAGTAAGCGGATAACCTCAACTTTCGGTTCCAAAAACGGAGGTAACTTTCAGGGTATGTTAGTAGTCATAGCAACTCACTCTCTGAACTTAACCTGCTCCGGAGCAGGTTATGTTCCAGGGATAGTTCACTTCAGCGAGCCTTCAGTGGGCGTGACAGTTAGCGCACAGCATTATATAATATTACAATATGTAATATAGCCTATTATATATATATATATATATATGTATATATATATATATATATATATTATATATATTTGACATGTTAATGAGGAAGCGCTAATATAAGTAATAAATAAGGTAATATATTATTCTAATATGATTATTTCTTTTATTGGCAAATATAAGAGTTATCTGTATAAATTATAAAAGACTATGACAAGGTAATGTTTAACTTATATATATATATTTATTTATTTTATTAATTACATGTTATCTCACACATGGAGCGGCATTTTCTATAATGTCTAAATTCTAAATCAAAATACATATCTGATATGACTTAATATATAATTAGTATAAAACAAACAATATAATTCACATTCTTCTCAGGGATTAAAGATTAAATGGAAAAAAATAAAAATTATTGCACAGCCATCAATTAGGTGGCGATATGCACTAAGCATGTAAACAACAAATGAACAAAAGAAGAAGAAAGAAACAGCATGGCGTGCTTTTTCTTAGCGTCTTGTTTCCATAGTGACTCGTCGATTCGTCGCTCTGTTGAGAATGTCTGAGTCTTAACCAGGAACATACTCTGAGTTGAATGAACTTACTCCCGGATGTGTTTTTGGAACCACATACCTCGAGTAAGCAAGGTTTGGGGTTAATCAACCGAGAGTTCAGGGTTTAGTTCACGGTAAGTTAACCCTGCTTTCTGGAATACACCCCTGATCAGCCTTCTAGCTAGTTTAAAATGTTTTGTTTTTGTTTTTTACTTGCAACAACCGGACAAATAGCCTGAAAATAAATAAATAAATAAATACAAATGAATAAATAAATAAAATAATAACAAGCGAAGCTTCGAAACACGACAATGATTTTTCTAATTTTATTAGCCTACATTCAGTGTAAATGGCGATTGATAATGGATAGTGTATTTTTGGTATCAAGGTCGCGCAGTTGAGGTTCACTGTTTGTCTCTTTGTGAGAGACTTAAAAGCAAATGAGCGTAACAGCACACATAAAGAAACTCAGAAGAAACACACTGAGGTAAATATTCTAAATGTTTAGTTTTATTCCTAACATGATATAGTTAAGTAGTATACCATGACAAGTGAGCTACGGAAAAACAGAAAGACATTCAAAACACATACAAGTCTAGTGCGCATGCCGCATTTACAGTGCGCTCTTTCACTGCATGATTCAGTCTATTAAAATACATTCAGACTTATCACAAATGCAAGACATTGGGGGCAGAAAATGTATATTATTTATACCACTTCATATAGTTAATCAATTTTCACATGAAGAGTCCATTTTTTTTTTCCCTCCAAAAATGACCAATTTTTGACCATTTTTTTTTATTTTTTTTTTTTTTTTTTTTACATTTTTTTTTTTTTTGTGGGTATATGCAAAGCTGAATGATAAAGAAGTGGGTATATGCCATATACCCTCCACTACACCACTGGTGTGTTTTTGTTGTTGTTTTTTTTTTTTTTTTTTTTTTTTTTGTAATCATTAAACCAAGCTTGGCGAATATGTTATCCAACAATTCAAACAATTCAAAAGGAATTCATCTTAAACAATCACAAAAAGAGATGGAGAGGGAGATATGATTTTGAAAAAAAAAAAGCTTTATTTACAATTACTCAAAGACGCTTTACAAAAACCTTAAAAACAATACATTCAGCAAAAGACACATTAGAGAAAAGAGAAAAAAAACATCTTTACACAATGCACACAAAGCACCATGACTGCACCATATTTTTAAAAAGTAGAAAGAAGAAAAACTGAAAAATCAATCAACACTACAGATTTTACCAAAGTCAAAAACACAGATAAACACCATCACTTACCTTTGTTTCAATCTTATTTTTTCCGGCTAATATAAACAGCAGAATTTTGCTTGCCCTAAAATGAAATTCAATAACTGACAGATAAACATTTCTCTCTCTCTCTCTCTCTCTCTCTCTCTCTCTGAAAATATTTCAAAACCAAAATAAAAATCTCAATAGAAATTCTTTTCATTAAACCTACCAAACAATTATTTTAGCGTCACAGATAAAGGTTCTAATACAATACCTGAAAGCATGAAAAAATAGTTTCTCTTTGGAGACAGAAAGGACATTCAGGACTGACATCTGGGTTTGTCACTGAAATAAAAAAGTTAACAGCAATAGGGTCGTGCATATCACCTACACACTTTTATAATGGTGGCTTATACAATGATTTCCATTCAGGTTTAATATCATTTCTTAATTTAAAAAACAGAACACTATGTATCAATTCTTCTATCAAACAACTTCTTGTTAAAGACCAAAACACAGACTCTACACAGTTTTTTTTTTTTTTTCTTCACTTGACAAGAAATCCAGCAACAAGGATTCACATAGTTAATAAAAAAACTTACATTCTCATCGAGAATGGGTTGCACAACTAACGGAAAATCATCCTTATTATCAGAACCACGAACCCCTGTAAAAAAATCTTTCAACATGTGGTCCTCTTCAACCATAAAACCTGATCTTAACTTGGTTAAGAACTGAGTGAACAAGGAAAACAGATCAGATTCCCAAATGCTTGGATGTTGCAGTTAGAGTCAGTAAATGTCCCAAAGTAAAAATCTTGAAATCTTGAAAAGAGGTTCCAGACCCTGGTAAACTACAGTATGTAGTAATATCCAGTCAGGCCCCAAGTATCAACGGCTCCTGGAATAGCCAATGGAGAGAAAATGAGTTCTCAGTCTTATGGACGCGAAAAAGGCTCCACACTCTGAAAAGAGTTGGATCCATTAAAAAGAATGATTTATCCAGTATTTATCAAGTCTCCAAGGGTAAGCAGTATTGTGCAGCTAACATCACACCAGCTACAATCTGTTGAACCATCTAAAAATCTTTGTAAAAACTGTAAATGAAAGGCAGTAATTCTACTTTTTAAGTGCCCACCTTCTTCTTTGGGGAGGTATGAAATACTCTGTGGGCCCCCATGTAGCTTGTTCTAAAAGAAATTCACCAGAGCAGCTTGAACTTCATATATATATATATAAAGAAATGTGGAGAAGGGTCCACACCAGTGGTGTAGTCCTAAATAAAAAAAAAAGTGTCTTACTGTTACCTAGTTGCCCCCAACCACACCACCAAAAATAAAAAAATAAATAAACCCCACCAGAAATCAATTGATGTCATTGTTGTTGGTTCATTAGTAATGTATATAGTAATTTAGTATTATTAATACAGTGCACTCTAAAACTGAATGAATGAGGCATTTATATAGTGCTTTATTGTGTATTGATGTACACCCAAAGTGATTTACAATCATATGAGGGGGTCTTTGCTCAACCACCACAGATTATTTGGTTGACAGATTATTTTTCAAGTACTCTACTGCATGACTTCCAGGTTGTTCCTGCCCAGGTCTGTCGACTGAATTATTGCAGTTCTATATACAGGTGCATCTCAATAAATTAGAATGTTGTGGAAAAGTTTATTTATTTCAGTAATTCAACTCAAATTGTGAAATACATTTATTAAATAAATTCAGTGCACAAAGACTGAAGTAGTTTAAGTCTTCGGTTCTTTTAATTGATGATTTTGGCTCACATTTAACAAAAACCCACCAATTCACCATCTTAACAAATTAGAATACTTCATAAGACTAATAAAAAAAATTAAAAAAAATTTTAGTGAATTGTTGGCCTTCTGGAAAGTATGTTCATTTACTGTACATCTACTCAATACTGGGTAGGGGCTCCTTTTGCTTTAATTACTGCCTCAATTCGGCGTGGCATGGAGGAGATCAGTTTGTGGCACTGCTGAGGTGGTATGGAAGCCCAGGTTTCTCTTGACAGTGGCCTTCAGCTCATCTGCATCTTTTTTGGTCTCTTGTTTTCTCATTTTCCTCTTGACAATACCCCATAGATTCTCTCTGGGGTTCAGGTCTGGGTGAGTTTGCTGGCCAGTCAAGCACACCAACACCATGGTCATTTAACCAACTTTTGGTGCTTTTGGCAGTGTGGGCAGGTGCCCAAATCCTGCTGGAAAATGAAATCAGCATCTTCAAAAAAGCTGGTCAGCAGAAGGAAGCATGAAGTGCGTCCAAAATTTCTTGGTAAAGGGGTGCAGTGACTTTGGTTTTCAAAAAAAACACAATGGACCAACACCAGCAGATGACATTGCATCCAAAAATCATCACAGACTGTGGAAACTTAACACTGGACTTCAAGCAACTTGGGCTATGAGCTTCTCCACCCTTCCTCCAGACTCTAGGACCTTGGTTTCCGACTGTGGTAAATAACTTGCTCTCATCTGAAAAGAAGACTTTGGACCTCTGTGCAACAGGTCCAGTTCTTCTTCTCCTTAGAGAATTTATTTAATACACGAGTTTCACAATTTGAGCTGAATTACTGAAATAAATAACTTTTCCACGACATTCTAATTTATTGAGATGCACCTGTATAAATTTCAACCATGTTACTTTGGAATTATATTCATTGTGAAAAGTGCTTTACAGAGACATCTGAATTTAATGTTTTATGCAAGTGGGTAAAAAACAAAAACAAAAAAAAAAAACAATATAATATACGTATTTCGAGATAATATTTTCTTAGCCTCTTCAGCTCTGCGGCATATTTTGGCATACCTGAATTTAAAAGAGTACCCTATTTCATACATTGGAGTAAACAGAAAAGACCATTCATTTTAACACACGGGTGAAATAATTAATATCTAATTTTAATTATATATCAATATATATCAATATATATATCAAAATCTAATTTTGATATATATTTTGATATATATATCTAATTTTGATATATCAAAATTAGATATATATATCAAAATATATATCAAAATTAGATTGTTTTTTCATATGTGTTTATCACAAAAATTATGAAAAAAAAACATAATACAATACAAATATTAATTATTTCACCCGTGTGTGTTAAAATGAATGGTCATTTCTGTGAAATCAGACCATTTTTATCAGTTGTTTATCACAAAATTATGAAAAAAAAAATATATATATATATATAATTATTTATTTATTTTTACTAAGTTTTTCTTTGAATGTCTGTTATTTAATGTCTATTAGGTCCATCTTCCCACAGAAAGTTTATTTTGTTTCCACTAGGTGGCAGAATAAATATAAATAAATAAATCTAAAAAGTAATTTAGATTTGATATTTGTATGATTTTCTCAAACAACATAAGTGGGTCTTTATGCATGTAAAAAAAATATATAGCTGATTTTAATATTTAGGAAGGTAATTTTACCTCCTGCAAGAGGATTTGAGGATTTTGCAGGAGAAAAACAAAAACAATATGTTATAATGAATCTCTCTTTACTGCACAATTAATAAGATGGTTTTTGAGCTTCTAGAACTGAGCACTGGACAAAAACAAGGTTGGTGTTAAAGAAATCAACAGATTGGCTTTATTGTTAAACTAAATAAATAAATAAAAAATAATAGAAACGATTTACACTGTCTGGAGCGCAAACACAATACACAGTGGATACACCTTCATCTGAGGGTGCTCTTGCTTTCTTTAGCGTTTACTTTCTCTTTCACCCCTCTATTACCAATAGTATATTAGAAAAGGCTGGGATTGGGGAGCTTGGATGATTTGTACAAATAAATAACCTAGTAATCTTTCTGTCTAAGTGGTTGGTCAAACCCCTCTGAGCGATTTATCTAAAAACAACATATTACAGCCTATATGGCTTTTAAGACACACTAAAAGATCAATGTTATGTCATATGTCAATATACCCCTTCCACGTTTTGGAAGCCCCATCCTTCCCAAAGGAGGTTTCGGAGGCACTTACATATATGAACAACAGTTTATGTGCATATGGAAGAATAGAGGTGATTGTAACCCTCTTGAAAAATGGCAGAGAGTCTGCCAGGGACACATGGGATCTGAGGCTATACCATGGACTTTACACATAGGTCTCTACATATGGAACCCAGCCCTCTACCGGTTCTCACGGATTCATCGAAAGAGGGTCTGGTGCCGGGCATTCCGCCAGGTCTGGCTGCCGAGGGGATGGATGAGCTTGAATGGGTCTACAGTACGGACTCTCTGGAGCGGTTTTAGCAAGGTGACACTAAACTTGGGCCTCTCAGCGCATCGATCCGTTTGAGGTGAGAACACAGGAGGATACTGGCTCCACACGAAGACTATAGAATTTAGCAAACATGTTAGGGGCCAGTCCACAGCTCTACAAATATCTGTCAGTGAGGTGCCATGAGCCAGCACTCAGGAGGATGCAACACTTCTAGTAGAGTGAAGTGAAGTGACATACAGCCAAGTATGATGACCCATACTCAGAATTCATGCTCTGCATTTAACCCATCCAAAGTGCACACACACAGCAGTGAACACACACACATAACATTTTTATTCAGATTTAATTTCACTTTCAGAAACAAATCACAGATCACGGTTCAAAAGAACTATGTACAAACAGATGCCATAAACCCGTCCACTTGTACAGAAAAAGAGAAAGAAAATTAAAAGTCAGAAAAGCATAGTAGGGTTGTAAACTTTTCAACCTATCTAGCAACATCTCAGCAACATTTGTCCAACTCCAAATAGTGTTGTCCTTTGTGCCATTGAGCCTGGCAGTGGTACCTTCCAGCAAGACAATGTCTCTGAAGTATGATAGCCCAGTGAAAGTTATGGAAGTGGATGGTTCTATCCATAATTTCAAAATAGCCTTTTTGGCAGCAGTACTTGCAGCTGATAAAGCCTTTTTTTGATGAACATTTACCTGGAGACTGGAATCATCTAACAATAGAAAAAGTAGGGAATCTCGAGGTATCCAAAAGAATGGAACATACAGTTTTCCAAAAAGGAACCACCACCGGGCATTCCCAAAAGGATCAGATCTAACCTTCATCTTGTATAGTACACTCAGAGTGAAATAGGCTCTATTAATACATTTATAATGTATCAACTGATGTGCAAGATTTTTAGAAGCAGTAAAACATCTGGCCCATACCACATCCCAATCAGGTTGAACAAGACCATCCCTTTCTCAGGAGAGGATAGCTGTAATATAAGTATACTGCAGTATGAGGATTGAATTACAAACTGTCCCTTACCTTCTTGATGGAGGCCAGTGCAAGCAGGAGCAGAGATTTCATTGATAGAAACTTCAGCTCAACCAGACTGCAAATTCTCAAATGGGCCCTGCTGTAGTGCTTTTAACACAAGAGACATGTACCAAGAGGGTATGGAGGGGGGCTGGGGAGGATTTAACCTTCTCGCCCCCCTAAGGAACCTGATGACCAGGTCATGGTTCCCTACCGACTTCCCCTCCACGAAGTCATGGTTAGTAGCAATCGCAGCGACATAGACTTTAAAATATTGTATAAACTTAACTTTCTGTAAAGTTGCTTTGCAATATTTGTATCGTAATATGCGCTATACAAATAAGCTTGAATTTAATTGAATATAAGGGTGGAGGGAGACAGCCTTCGCTCCAACTCTTGCTGCAGAAAGGAAAGCACGACCCTGAACGGCATCTCCGGGAGGTCTTCTCGACGAGAAGAACACCTCTCAATGAACAGGTTCCACTTCAAGGCGTAAGCATGTCTCGTAGACAGTGCTCTCGCCGAAGTGATGGTGTCAACTACCTGCTGGGGTAGGTTACCTAGATTCTCCGCATCTCGTCTGGGGACCAGACATGGAATTAACAGAGGTCTGGACGCGGGTGCCACAGGATGCCCCGTCTCTGAGTCAGTAGATCCTACCTCAGAGGATATGCCAGGGAGGGGGTGTCACAAGGCACATTAGTTTGGGGAACCAGGTACGAGTGGCCAATATGGCTCCACAAGAAGGACCTGCTCCTCGTCCTCCCTGACCTTGCACAGCATCTGTGCGAGAAGGCTCACTGGGGGAAATGCATACTTGCGCGGGCCCCGCAGCCAGCTGTGTGCCAGTGCATCCGTGCCGAGTGTTCCCTCGGTCAGGGAGTAGAACAACTAGCAGTGAGAGGTTTCTGAAGAAGCAAACAGGTCTACCTGAGTGGCTCTGATACATATCCAAATCATCTGGACAGTCTGGGGATGGAGTCTCCATTCTCCTGGGAGTGTAGCTCATGACAGCTCATCGGCCATACGATTGAGCAGACCCGGAATGTGAATGGCAAAAAGTGACATCAGAACCTTCCGACTCCAAAGGAGGAGGTGGCGGGAGATTTGTGACATGTAACGGGAGCTCAGACCACCTTGTCTGTTGATGTACGCAACGCTCACCATGTTGTCCATTGGACCAGCACGTGCTTGCCTCGTAAGCGTCCTTTGAGCGCCCTTTGAGGCAAGGCGCACCGCTAACAAGTCTAGGCAATTGATGTGCCAGTGCAGTTGGGGACCCATCCACATCTCCGACACTGCGTGTAACGGCCGCTGCAGCTGCAATATGCCCCAGGAGCCTCTGAAATTGTTTCAGTGGGACCGCCGTCCTGTGCTTGACTGACTTCAAGCAGTTCAGCACCGACCGCGCACATTTCTCTGTGAGGTGTGCTGTCTGTTCAACTGAATCCAGCTCCATACTGAGAAAAGAGATGCTCTGCATCAAGGATAGTTTGCTCTTTTCCCAGTGGTCCCAAAGAACTAACTGGCTGAGGTGCTGGAGCACCAGGTCCCTGTGCTCGCACAACTGATCCCGAGACTGTGCTAATATACATAAGGCAATCTTCGAAATAGTTGAGGATGAGAACACCCTGCTCTCTGAGGGGAACAAGAGCCCCCTCCGCAACTTTTCCTTGTACTGATTTGCACGTCCTTCAAAAGTGAACTGCAGAAATGGTCTGTGACACGGAAGGATCAACACATGAAAGTACCCATCCTTCAGGTCGATCGCTGCAAACCAATCTCAGGGGCAGCTGCACCCGAAGATGTTTCTGCGTCAACATCTTGAACGGTAACCGGTGAAGGGCCTGGTTCAAGACACGCAGATCCAAGGTTGGTCGTAACCCACCGCCTTTCTTGGATACAGTGAAGTAGGGACTGTAAAAACCCAATAGGGGGGCCATTTGCTCTTCCACTTACTGCCAGGTTTGACAGGGGCCTGGACGGGCGGGGCAGCCTCCCTACGTCAGGCTCCACAGTGCTGCTTGGCTGGAGGCTGCAGCAGATGCAGCGCGGGGCTGGATGCAGTGGGCTGCCCTCGGGGACGGGCAGGCTGGGGCACTGCGGCTGGTGGAAGGGTGGAGGCAGCAGCTGCCTGCCGGTGCAGGATGTGATGAACTGCTGGGCAAAACTCTCAACAGCATCGCCGAAGAGGCCAGTCTGGGACACCGAGGCATTGAGGAACCATACTTTATCGCCATCCCTCATGTTGTCAAGTCACTGCCAGAGATGGCGCTCCTAGACCACAAGTGTGGATATTGCATGACCCAAAGAACTTGCGGTGACCTTCCTCGCTCGGAGAGCAAGGTCAGTAGCGGTTCGGAGCTCTTTCAGATCTTACGGATCGTGACCACACTGGTGCAGGTCCTTCAGTGCCTTGGCCTGATGAACCTGCAGTAACGCCATAGAATGTAAGGTGGAGGCATCTTCTCCACAAGTCATATAAGCACCGCCGGTCAGACCAGACAAATACCTATAGGTCCAGGACGGGAGAGACGGGTTTCCCCACCAGGAGGAGGTATCAAGAACTGCATCGCTATCGACCATTCCACTGAGGGGATCGCCGTATACCCCCTAGGTGCACTCCCATCGAGGGTGGTGAGGGAGGAGGAACCAGCAGGCCGGTTTTTGGCAGTAAAAGTTGCCGTCCATGACCTGGTGAGCTCCTCATGCACCTCCAGGAAGAAAGGCACAGGGGCGGGGTGCTGAGATCCAGCACGAGCCACCACAAGATATCAGTAGTCCAACCTCGAGGGCTCGGGACAAGGTGGAGTTTTCCACTCAAGCCCTACCCTCTCGGCAGCCGGGAAAGCATAGCCGACATCTCCAGATCTGATTTAGGCATTGCCACTGTCCCAGATGCCCAGACATGTGAGGCATCGATCGTGATCATCACCCGGTGCCGGGTAACGACCGCATTCCATAAATGCATGGGTGAAACGACATCTTTAAAAAGACAATCTGTCATCTTTACAAAGACACACCCGTGTAAGCTCTCTTAGAGAAACAGACTCTTTCAGGGAAATGCTCTTTTACGTGCTGAGATGCACAGGGGAAATGGCCACTTGCAGCATGACATGGGGTAGTGCAGCCTGAAGTGCGCAACCCACTCGACACAGGAATGACCACAGCTGAAGCGCCATCCGCCAACAAAAAAAAGCTCCCTAGAGTGCGTTGAACTCGCCATCACAACGAAGATACTGGTAAGAGCAGAAAGATGTTATCGCTCAGCTCCGAAGCGAAAAGCAGGTATGCGTTGTACCAACTGCCTTTTTATGCTCACGCTGTGATCAGCGGCAGTTGGATGCAATCATCGCATGCCAATGTCCATTGGCTCATTTAGTTTACACTCGAAGTAGATTGGTCTCTCGAAGAGAGATCCCAATTCGTCAGTCATGATGTGACTCATAGTGACCAACTGAAAGGGAATTATATTGTCTGCAAAATTATTAAATCCATATAATATAATGATGTTATGACAAATATGAGAAATTGATTATGGTGGTATATATTCCACATTTTAATTATTAAGGGAATAGTGCATCTGATCTGACCCTTGCTCTAAATACTGTAGTTCTTTCTTAAATCAGAAGATATTTTGTATATATTTCAAACCAAGTACACAAGATATGTATGACCACAGGGGCATAGGTGCATATGAGCCCGGGCAGATTTGGGGCCTGCCGAGCCCCAAAAATTTAAATTCAAGTTTTTTTTTTTTAAAAGTAACGACCAATTGGCAAGTGGCAGACAGTGAGTTGATCAAATGTTTGATCAGTTTAGCCTTCTCAAATCAACACAACTTGCCTAAAATAAAAATCTATGCATTTAGGCTAAAACACTTAATGCATTTCACAGTATTAATTTAAACATTTAAACTAGATAAATGTGCACTATTAGACACATATCCAGTCATTTGTGCAGAGAGTGGAAGCTGAAGCGTGCTCTGCAGAAACTCTGGGATGACATTTAATAGCCGATGCTAGACACAGGGAAACACAGGGCTTAAGTAGATGAGGAAACTAATGAGGGAACACCTGGAATTAATGAACATGACAACATGAGGGAAAACACAGCTGGAACCAAATAAACATAATGAGGGTAAGAGGGAGGGAAACACAAGACACAGGAACACAAGGCTGACAGCAATAGTCTGTGTATTTTTCTGTTTTTGCAAAGGTCACTTTAGTGCCTCCATAAAATATAAATATAAATATAAATATAAATATAAATATAAATATAAATATAAATATAAATATAAATAAAAATAAAAAAAAATTGTTGAAACCAGTAAGCTCACATGGCACATTCCCGCTTCTGCCACACCCCTCGGAAAAGACAACAGCAGTCTAGTGCTGAGAAGCCCCAAAAAGATAAAAATAAAAATCCCCTGCATCACTTATCAGGTATTTTTACAAATGTGTTTTCAAATGTTTTTCTTTATATTTTTTACTATTAAAGTTAATGGGTGAGTTTAATTAAACATGTTTAACACCGTACATAATTAAACCACAACGACACATATATGTCATATATGACACATATATGTCATAATTTCTTTTTTTTTTTTTTTATGTTTTATTATTTTAAGATTTATAGGGCTATCATGATTCCTCTTTTTGAGTGATCGATTTAAAAAAAAAATCCATGATTGCAATTAACCCGAAAAAATACAGAATGTGGTGCATTCCAGAAATAAAAATCCATGCATTATTAGACCATTTTCTAAAGCTGCACGATATATTAAAACTATTTAAAAATAATCATTATATAGCATAGAATAATGCTATCATTTATAAACCTACGCTAACTCCAGAGAATACATCAGTATGTTTCTAAATATGTAGCCTAAATTACTGTACATTACGAGTTTCCATGTTCTGATGTCCACATGTTCTTGTTCAAGTAACTACAGTGGCCGTAGCATTTCTATCATGAAGTGTCCTAACATTAAAGATTATGCAGACATGTGAATAAAATGTTTGGCCAATATTAAACAAGGATTTGATCACACTGTAAAAAAAAAAAAAAAAAAAAAAAAAACACTATAAAGTATAAAAAACAATCAATGGTCCGTTGGCACCCTTTGCAGACATTTGCATGCAATCAACCAAAGTTAATTGTTACTATATTATTTATTTATCATTCATATTATTTGTATTACGTTATATATTTTAAAAGTGTTGTTCAACGAAACCATAAAATTACTTGCATTTGATACTTTATTTGAACCATTTGATATTGCCTCATTGCCATTATATTCATATTTTAAATCATTTTAATGGCTGTTGTTCACTTAGGTCTGTTTTTATAACCACACAAAAATTATGTGATTATTTGAATAATCATCTAAAATAATGGACCAATTACTTGATAACCTAAACAAGTGTTAGTTTTTGTTTAACATAACAGCTACACTTGTAAATATTATTATTTTTTTAATATAGTATAATTCAGAAAAAAAAAAAAAAAAAAAAAAAAAAGTTGAGGGGATAGGTTTTTAATGTTGGTTTTATTTTTGTTTTAATTTCTGTGATCTTTCACTTCATGTAACTAAATCAAAATCATAAGAAGCACTGTTGTCTTGTCAATCTTAGAAAATCACATATTTCACAGATAATTTGTGATAATCTACTCATCCACATAATCAGTCAATTTTGACCTTGTGGATACATTTTTTGGTCCCTATGAGGAAACAAGCATATAAATCACATATAATTAAGTCTTTTGAAAATCTAAAAGTGCAATAAGTTTTGTGTAGGTTTAGGTTAAGGGGATAGAAAATACAGTTTGGTAAAACCATTACGTCTATGGAATGTCCCCATAAAAAAAAAAGGAAACCAGTATGTGTGTGTGTATGTGTGAGTGTGTGTGTAAGGGTGTATTAAATGCAAAATGTAGTGTAAGTGGAAAATGATGTGTGTTTGTGTGTATTTGTGTCACAAACAAGATCCTGCAAGTCACCCACAAGCGGCAGAAAAAAAAAGAAAAAAAAAATTCTCATCAGTTCATCAATGCGCTCTCCAATCCGTTGATCAGAACCAAATGACACCAACAAACCCACACAGCAGCTCTGAGCATCATGTCAAGCTCCCTAAACATATCTAAGACATCAGCTGAGAACTGCAGTTTTTGCAACAAACAATGCACTGAGGTACATTGAGATATTTTATTTTAATATAATGTCTTTTGTATTTTATTTCCATGCTCTGTTACAATTACGGCTTTAGCCAGATTACAGACATGTATAAATATGTGCATAAACAGTTTATAAAGGGCATGAAGTAAAGCATGAAGGCAGTTACAGTATGCATTTTATAACAAAAATATAAACAATTTTATATACTTTTTGCATTTGTAATCTCATTCAGGTTTCAGTTATTTATCAACAATTTCAAATCAAACATTTAAACAAATTCTTAAAAAAAAAAGTTTAAATTGTTTAAATAATTAAACAATAATAAAAAGTGCAAATATTTTTTTGATTTTTAGTATTTTCCCACATTGCTCTCACGTTTAGAAAAAGTTAAATGTGGCTAACACTTATACAGAAACTACCACCACATAGACTCATAACACAACAGCACCCATACCAACCACATGGGAACTATCACAAACAAAGAAACCCATAACATTTACAAAGGTAATTTTCTTATTACACATACTTAACTATCATAAATACAGGTCTTTCTCACAGTTAAATAAAGTAATGAAGGAAAACTAAAAAGTATATCCACAAATGTACACTCAAATACTCTAGCTCAGTGGTTCTCAAATGGTTGGTTGCACGTCATTTCTGGGTCACAGACAGCAGAGAAAATACAATGCTATATGTAAACTGTATACAGAGAGAGAGAGAATTAAACTACAAAGCAAATATAATATTGTATAGTTTAGATATAAATTAGTGCTTCCCATATATTGTTGTTAAAGTCAACAGCTGTGCATCCAATCCATTGTTAAAAAAAAAAAAAAAAAGTTTTTAATTTGTGGCCGCAGAGAACTTATTACACATTTAGAAACCAAATGCTAATTTTCCTATTTAGCCTTAATTATGTTAATATACATTTTGTTGGGCCTGAACAATTTCACACTGATATATATCCATGTTTGATTTTGGATAGACCATTTTGATATTGTTTCTGGGCACCACCACAAAATTTACATCAAAGAAAAACAATCTGAGAACCACTGCTCTAGAGATAATGCTACAGCTACATATTCAGTATTTATAACTTCCAGTCGGAGGATTGGGCACACCTTCTTATTTATTATTTATTATTATTATAATTAAAATGTATTAAAAAAATGTGATTATATATATATATATATATATATATATGCTACTATATATATATATATATATATATTTATTTTTACTTTATATTTATGCAAATATAGATGTTATTTCTTATGATCATATAAATTTTCTCACCTGTGCCCAAGCTGTGACAACCAACAGTTAACATTATTTAAAACTAAATATTTAAAATTTGTTGAATTTGGTTAATGTAGACCTCACGAATCACAAATGTAAAAGTCATCCTTTAATGCTAAATTTCAGTGAGTGAGCGGTTTATGCTGATTCTCCTTCTGTTTAAAGCATACATGTTTTTAAACTTGCCCTGAATGGCACACAGTATTGTTTTCCTGTATGCACTGGATAAGAAGTAATAGATAATTGGGTCAAGGCAGCTATTTAGAGCAGACAATAGCAAGGTACTCTCATTTAAGATGTGCAACAATTGTTGGCTTTGAAGATCTCCAATCACATTCATCTGAGCCAGAACGTATGGTATTCGTATCGCATGGTAGGGCAAGAAACACAAAGTAAAAATGGCCGGTACTAAGAAAGTCTTCATGATTACCCTTTTTTTGCGACTTTGTGCCTTAGGGTCACCATTACCCATGGACATAGTCTTGAGTTTCTTAGTGATCTTCACATAAAAACAAAGAAAGGCTACATAGAAAACAAGGAAGAGCACCACTGTAGTCAGGTTAATGGTCCCACCGACAGGTCCCTTGCTGTGGAAGTGGAAGCAAACCTTGTCACACGGATGTTTTTGACTGTTGCTTGTAAAAAAGGAAATCGATCCTGAGATGAGGATCACCCAGACGATGTAGCTTGCCATTTGGCTCCACTTTGTCTTTTGTATTCGAAAGACCCAAACGGGTTTGATGATTTTCAAGTAGCGATCCAGACTGATGAGGGTGAGGAACAGGATGCTGGAATACATGTTGATGTAGAAGAAGATGCCCACCACCTTGCACAAGTAGAAGGGACCTTCTTTGTTGTGGTAGTAAAATCGCAAAGGCAAGCACATGACCAGCAGGGTGTCTGCTAGTGCAAGGTGCTGCATGTACACGGCCATGGAAGAATCTGTGTGTCGCCGAAGGAAAAATATGTAGAGCGTGACAGTGTTGCCGAGCAGACCAATGCAACAGATGACAATGTAACCAATGGGCAAGAAGGGTGACAATATGCCATCATTAATCTGACAGGACACATTGGTGGTTAAATTGTCTTCTTGCATCATTGTGACGGTCAGAAATTGGTGTACACTTGCTGACCACTGCTCCTCAAAATCTTGACATACAGTGATATTCAATGGTCCTAATGAGGCATGTGAGGAAAAGGTCAAAAAATGGTCTGCATTATGACAGGTTCTTACTTGATCTAACTAAATATTTCTACAACTTGTTGAATTGCTTTTGAACAAATGCTAAGATACCAAGAAAAGAATAACACTCTTACCTGTGTAGCTGGTTTGCTTGTGCTTGAGCAAGTGACTAGATACATGCCGGTTCAGAAACTCCAGTACCTATGCAGGAAACTCTGCTCGCATGTGACGTTGGACCCTGATTGCTGTGGTTGAAATGACTGCTAACCTCAGTAGAAATGCAGAGGAGTGCTAGATAAACCAAGCTGATAGAAAAAAAAAAGCAAAACTCACTTCCATTCTCAGTGCACAGGAAATATCTGGTTGCCTAAAATGAAAACTGGTGACCATCACCTAGTTTTTACCCCAACACTGCACATGAAATGAAAACTGGTGACCATCACCTAGTTTTTAGCAGGACAGTGGGTCTCCAGGAGAATGGTTGAAGACCTCTGATTTAGAGGTCTTTGATTTCTAACAACCTAGAAGTCATGGCCTAATGGTTAGAGATTCCAATCCAAAGGTTGCGAGTTTGAGTCTTGGGTTGGCAGGAATTGTAGGCGGGGGGAGTGAATGTACAGCATTCTCTTCACCCTCAATACCATGACTGAGGTGTCCTTGAGCAAGGCATCAAACCCCAACTGCTCCCCGGGCGCCACAGCATAAATGGCTGCCCACTGCTCCGGGTGTGTGTTCACAGTGTGTGTGTGTGTGTGTTTGTGTGTGTTCACTGCTGTGTGTGTGCACTTTGGATGGGTTAAATGCAGAGCACAAATTCCGAATATAGGTCACCATACTTGACTGTCACGTCACTTCATCACTTCATTAAACAACCTTAAAAGAACCGAAACAAAAAATCCATTTCATCATAAAAGTTTGCCTTTCAGTGTCCTCATCTTCTGTCATGTGCTTAGTAATAAAATGTCTAAGATATTTCACTTTCACACACAGTAAGATTCTTATCAGACTCTTCTATAGGATTCTTGTTATTTTAACATTTATTCTCTTTAGTTCTACAGATCATAACATAAGCCATATATCATAACAGCTCTGTCCTTAATAACTTGGGAAAAACAAAACAGACAGCATTGGGTCTGGTAACAAATCATGAATCATAAAACCAGTAAAACAGACATTGGGGGGCTATTCTCTTACTACAATATTTGAGATGGTCAGCAGAGATATGGTCTAGACCACTTCCTTTGTTGTCAGATAGCTTGTATAAATACAACTATCTACAGACAAAAGCATTTTACTTGGCAATATGAGATTATTGCCTAGACGAAACTGAGCAATATGATCAAATGATGAATTTCTGTCTAAAATGTCTGCATTCATAACCTCAATGACATATATACAAGAGGAAGTATTAATTTCAATAAATATAATAATAATAATAATAATAATTATATGATCATAATAATAATAATAATAATAATAATAATGGCAAGCCTATTTAAATGTTTATCCTCATTATAATGCCATTCATAAGGTGTATGCACATTTAGGATAACAAATTCCTTGTCCTTTTAAGTAAACTATATTGCAAATCCAGTTGACACCAACTCTAACCACATTTACTAAGTCAAGCTTCTTATTCCACAAGATAACCACACCCTCATTTATCCTACCACTAACCAGGCCACAAAGTATTCTCCATGATTCTGTGGCCTTTTATGGGAAGCATTCAACTGTGTAGTAGGTTAGAGTTCAAACAACACTTTCTTTGAGGATTCAATCATATCAGAATCAAATGGTCAACAGAAAAATCTTGTCCTGGCTTAATGTCTTATTTTTTCTGCAAGAAAATTAAGAAGCCCATCCTTTACAATAACTTTGCCATAAACAGTCTTATAGAAAGACTCGTTTAGATGTAGCTGCGCCTCGTACTGCACCATCTGAAATCTTTTAGTTGCTCTTCCATACCAGATCTGGATGAAACTCTGATGTCTCTTGCCATGGGTCCACCAGAACTGGAGGAGTGAGAGGGTTTGATTGGACCCTGAGTGAGCAGTGTCCACAGAGAACTGTATGGACTCAATGAAGGAGATCCTTTGGGAGACAGGAATATATGTACAGTTAATGGGGCAGCCCAGCGGAGCTGACTCAATGGCGGTGGCTTCAGCAATTCTATCATCCAGGGTCCACTGGACCACAAGCTCAGGGAGAATGAAGGTTTCGGCTTCTTCAGCTTTTTTCTCAGGTGAATAGAGATGGGAGAGGGCATTTGCTGTCACATTCTTGGTACCTGGATGACAGGGGAAGGAGAACTGGAGTCAAATGAAGAAAAACGCCCATCTTGCCTGTCGTGCATAGAAGCACTAATGCTTTTTACATGTTATGATGGTCTGTTAGAATGAGGAATTGATTTTGGGCCCCTTCAGCCAGGACCACCACTCTTCTAGAGCCAATTTGACTGCAAAAGATCTCTGTTGTCATAATTTTGCTCTGCCAGGGTAAGCTTTTTGGAAAAGAAGGCGAATGGACAGAGGAGGGATTGCCCTGCTGCTGTCAGAGGATGATATCAGAGGTTTTTGTGTATGATAATTAATAAGAAGGTCATGTAGAGTCAAGAGACAACTATGTGATAAATTCATCACTATCACATTTGAAATCCCAGCTGGTGGACATTTCAAATAGCAAACTGATGTAAAAAACCACATCAAGTTTGTTTTTGTTAAGATATTTTTTTTTATGTTTATAGTTTTTAAAATGTGGTATTATAATGCAACTGTCATGGTAAGTAAGGAAGTAGGTAAGTAGGTAAGTAAATAAATAACCCATTTAAAAAGTCATGGGTATATATATACCCATGTACACCAGAAGTGTCTCTCTCATTCTGCACCAGTGCAAACGTGTTTAGTTTGCTTTAAAATTATGGTTTTTATTCGTATGCAAGGGTCCTCGTACAGTGAGCATGACGCAAATTAAATCACCAAAATAGTATGCCTTACTCATTTAATGTATAATGAGTGGTTCGCTTTTTTATTTTAGTGGGTTTTTTTGTGATTATGTTATTATTGAGTTTCTGTATTGTTGTAATTATTGTGCACCATTAAAATGAACAGTGAAAGTACATTTTAACAGGTATAATTAAGTGTGGAAATAACTGAGGGAAATATATGTTTGCTAAATGAAGCCAACTAACATGATTCTTCTTCTTCTTCTTGCTTTTATTATTATTTAGTCTCTGTAGCCAACATTGTAAAAAATGACAAATGGTGTGAAAATACAGGTATCGGTATCGACGAGTACCAAAAATGAAAGTATCGGTATCGGACTTATTCTGAAAAAAAAGTTACTAAAGTTATTTGATGGTGAGGAGAGCGAGAGATACTATTCTTACTATTATCATTATTATTTTGTCTCTGTAGCCAACATTTGTAAAAAATGACAAATGCTGTGAAAATACAGGTATCGGTATCGGTATCGACGAGTACCAAAAATGAAAGTATCGGAATCGGACTCGTTCTGAAAAAAAATGGTATTGTGCATCCCTGTTGTGCACAGGTGATGTACTGTATAAACAATCAGTATGCAACTACCATTTTCATTTTTTCATGAAAGGTGAAAAAAAAAAAGTACAAAATGACTTCTCAATACATGTTTGAGTCTATGTGCTTTAATCTATACTTTCAATATAGGCCTACTTCCAGTGAAGAGAACAGAATAAAACAAACACTTTTTCTTATTTACAATATGTTGTAGGATATATATTTGACCTGCTAACTTGACCCTCTAACACTTACACTCTATACTCCATTCTATATTCTATATACTATTCTAATCACTTTTTTATTTTTATATATGATAAATTACATTAAAAATATATATATATATTTATTTACTGAAAACACTTAATCCCCCTATATTTATTATTAAAAAAATAATAATGCTTGACCTTCAAACACTAGCTCTCTCTTATTCTATTTTCTATTATATAAAAAAAAAAAACCTTGCTACATATACTTATATTGTCACAGCATTTACATACTGTTGCTCTTTTGTTGGTTTGATTTCTTCTATTGTCCTCATTTGTAAGTCGCTTTGGATAAAAGAGTCTGCACAATGATTAAATGTAAATATTAAACAGTATTCATTCATTTCAGTCAGTTTAAGAACTGACCTGGTTTAAACCAATTCCCTGTCCAAATATTTAAATTATTTATAAACATGAAAACTACAAAAGCTTAACCAGTCATCTGAAAAAATCATCACATCTCATACATTAACTGCAAGGCTGCACAAGACCACGACTGCTATCATTGCCCCCACAGGAAGTGTCATGAGCTTGTATCAAAACTCATGTTTGCATGGCAGCCAAACCACAAATGCAACCATAATAATCTTTGAACTTTCTAACTGTTAAATCTCCAGCTCAATGCTAGAAAATGATGACACCAAAATCTTTCCAGCCCACACTACCAAACTCCCCCGTTTCACTTACGACACTGCAAAGAACTAAAGTCATTCTGGTAACACATCAAATGAAGTGTTAATGCAAAACGTAGGGGTTTCACACTAGATTTGAAAACCCAAACATCCACATATAGCAAACAATTAGATTCATTAAATATTTATTTATTTAAATACATTTGCTATAGTATAACCTGTGGAACCTGTGACCTGTTTTTGTTTGTTACATCTACAGATGTTTCTTGGATGGTGTGTCATGTGTAGATCATCTCTTTTACTCGGCTTGAGGAAAATAAAACAAATCAAAACATGTAAAAAGGACAAACATCTTTTAAAAATAGTTACATTTTGCATTTACATCTAGGAAATTGGTAATGCATTACAATGAAATATTTCACATGCTGCTAATAATTAAAAATCAAGAGACAAGTACCTTTGATAACTAGCAGCAGGTTAGCAAATAAAATACTCTTACTCTGTTCCTGTTGTTTTCTCCTAGATTTTTTATTATTTTTTTAACCTGATGTTATAACATAAAGGAGGAGACAAATGAAAGATTACAATTCATTTCATCAGTATGAATCACTTTGTTTCAACCTGAATCAGCAAGATCAAATGAGATGGAAGACGGAGCCAGCCAAACATAAAACCTGTACATGTCCTTGCAATATTTGTAATCCATTGTTATTAATACACATACAGTAGGACTGGTATAGTCTTCTTGTAAAAATCTGAATGGTAGCTAAAAGGTACAAACCCACTATGGAGCCTCATGAACTCACCACTGTGTTCGAGCAAGACAAGAACAATGTGCATTTATTTTAAATTGTAACATATTGGAATATAGTTTAGCATGTGTATGACGATGATACATCAGCCATCAGTCAAGTCACCTTCATTTATATAAAACTTTTTACAATACAGATTGTGTCAAAGCAGCATTACAGTATTAATCAGATAAATAGTGTGTCGGTAATGCAAGAGGACAATAGAAAAGAGACAGTTTATCAGTTAAAGTCACTTCATTGTTCAGTGATGTCATCATCCAATTCAGTTCACATCAAATAGTATCTGTGCAATCAAGTCAACAACATTGCCAAAAATTAAGTGTCCCCAAACAAGCAAGCCAAAGGCGAGAGTGGCAAGAAACCAAAACTCCATCGGTGACAGAAATGGAGAAAAAACCTTGGGAGAAACCAGGCTCAGTCAGGGGACCAGTTCTCCTCTAACCAGACGATACCAGCATGGTGTGGTTTAATTCCAGGCTGCAATACAAGTCAGAATTGTGCAGAGGACTCTTATGGTTCCTGTGGTCTTCTGCCGATGACCGTCAAGGTGGTGCTGGTGGTTGTCTCTAGGTGCTGATCCAACATCTGGACTATATGCAGACTAGATCCGGGTGACTGCAGTGACCATCTGATCTGGATACAGACTGGATCTGGGTGGCTACGGTGATCACGGAATAAGAATGAAACAGACTAATATTAGCGTAGATGCCATTCTTCTTATGATGTAACAAGTACATTGGGTGTTATGGGAAGTGTTCATGGTTCCAGTTGACCTACAGTAATTAATGCAGCCTAACAATCCTTTAACAGATTGAAATTATAGAAATGTGATAGTGTGTTATGTGTAAGCCAGGTTAAATAGATGGGGACTTTAATCTAGATTTAAACTGGCTGAGTTTGTGTGCTAAATAGAAAAAGGATCTACCGCCCACAGTTGATTTTGATATTCTAGGTCATATCAAATGGCCAGGGCTTTGAGATCGCAGCAGACGTGAAAGACTGTTATGTGATATGAGCTCGCTCAAGTACTGAGGAGCTAAACCATTCAGACCTTTATGAGTAATTGGCAAGATTTTAAAATGTATACAATATTAAATAGTGAGCCAGTGCAGACAGAACCGAGCTAATATGGTAATACTTCCTGGTTCTAAGGACTCTAAGGACTCTAGCTTTTGCCTTTTGTACCAGCTGGAGTTTGTTTATTAAGCGCAGAGCAAACCACCCAATAAACCATTACAATAATCTAACCTCGAGGTCATGAATACATTAACTAACGTCTCTGCATTTGACATTGAGAGCACAGGTCATAATTTAGATATATTTTTAAGATGGAAAAATGTAGTTGTACAAATGCTAGAATTGTGGCTTTCAAAGGAAAGATCGCTATCAAACAGCACATCTAGGTTCCTAACTGATGACGAAGAACTGCCAGAGCAGCCTTCAAGTGTTAGATTGTGTTCTAGATTATTACATGTGGAGGTTTTTGGTCCGATAATTAACACCTCTGTTTGTTTGTTTTTGTTTTGTTTTTTCTCAGAATTTAAGTGTAGGAAATTACTAGTCATCCGGTTTTTTTATATCGACTATGCATTCCGTTAGTTTAGCAAATTGGTATGCTTCATTGGGCTGCAAAGAAATATAGAGCATTTCTTTGAGTTCACACTTACATATAATTGGATTGAGTAAATAGTAAGCATATTTGGCATGCTGTCCTGAGGGAGGGCTCCGAGTTTGGAATATAGCCTGAACAATTTGTAGGATTTAATAGTTTTATTTTTAGGCATGTTGGTATGCTTGCTCGTCCAGGGGGGGTGATGCACAATGAAGAGATATGTAATATTTTTGTTATACTATGGGCTATCTACAACAGTAAAAAAAACAAAACCCCAGAAGACACTGAGCAAAATAAATGTAACAAACAACAGGGTAAAAAAAAAAATGACAAACTATTTCCATGTCTTCCACCTTTATTATATAGGCTACGGAAATCACATTTCCTTTCTCCCAGTCTCTCACACAGACACACACAGTGCAGACACACACTCGCACACACACACGCATAGATGTGAACAGAAGCTTCTTGTCAGCGCTGCCCCGCAAATTTATCAATAAAATAGTTTTGCAGCTGAAAATCTACATGACATTTCTTAGTAGCGAGGTTCTTGAAGCAGTTTAACTTAATGATTCACTATTAATAGACGCCGCTACTGAACACTGCTGAGAGAGGCACTGACACAGGTATTCACACGCGCTTAATTTCTCTCTCTCTCCCTCTCTCTCTCCAATAACTGCGTTAGACTGCATTAATAACTGCATTAGCCTGCATATCAGTGGCTCAAGCCTCCGTTATTAGCTGTAAAATGACGTTTTGGAATTTACAACGGAAGGTTTGGGATGAGGTGCGACTTCGGGGTGTCGCGATATACCGGTAATGATGATAACCGTGATATTCAAAGCAACAATTATTGATATCGTGTTAAGTTAGTGTGTGACAATATACCGGTATTAGTGATAACCGCAATATTTAAAATGAACAGTTCTCTTATGAAAACACCACATGTAAATACTCCAGCGCCAGTACCTGGTTGAGCTCCCAGGTAGCAGTATTGTGACTCAGAGGAGAGCCTTGTTTGTCAGAGTAAGTTCTGTTCTGTTTTCATGTATTTAAGTAAAGGGTGACTATTTTAATAAGTACTGCATTTTTTTTCTCGTCTTGTTTTTGTATTTGCAGTCATTATGGCCTGTGCGTAGAAACACTTTATTTCTTTGTTCAAATCTATTAACAGTTACACGATTAAAACTGATCTTGAAAAACTGAGCGACCACATTTCTACATAAAACTCTGTAAAATGTTAAGTTGCTCGCAGTGCAATGTACTTAATGCCTTACCTGCGGTCATTCTTCAATAAGGTTCATTAGTTAACATTAGTTAATTAAATTAGTTAACATATATAAATAAATTTATATATAAATAAAAAAAATAAACATAAATAATAATGAACAATATTTCCACAGCATTTATTAATCTTAGTTCATGTTAAGTTCAACATTTACTTATATGCATTATTAAAGTCACAAGTTGTGTTTGTAAACATTAATGCACTGTGAACTAACATGCACAGTGATAGACTCGATTTTCATTAACATTAACATAGATTAATAGTTTGTGAAATAAATGTATTGTTCATTGTTCATTCATGTTAGTTAATACATTAACATTAACAAATGTCATCTTATTGTAAAGTGTTAGAATTAATATTTATTCATCATACTGTTGAACTTGACAGTATTTTCTCTCTTGTTATTTCATAGGAGCTGCAAAGAAGATGGAGAAAGCCAGAGCCTTGTGCCCTGCATTTATCAGTATATTTATGTTCGTATCCCACCCCCAAAGGTTTCGATAGATATCACGATATATCGATATTGTGAATTCTTATGGCCACAATAACCACGATATGAAAAATCTAATATCGTGACAGCCCTAAGGTGCATATAAAATTAGTTCAACCCACACAAGATTTCAGGACGGAAACATGTCAAATGTCTTGAAACAAGTCATCTGAACAATGTCTTGATGTGTGGTTGTGACTCCAGGCCGTTAAAATTATTAGAGAAATAACGCACTCCCGAAGTGGTGATGTTGCTCAGGGGATCTATAGTGCACTGTCTGATGCAATACTGTAGCTGAAGGCTGCATGTTTATAATTTTATCTCTAATAGAATCGATCTTAAAAGTAAAAAAGTTAATAAAGTCATTAATAATTCTGTGTCAGCACCTGTTGATGCTTTATTTTTTGTTAATTTATCCACTGTACTGAATAAATACATGGGGTTGTGTTTGTTTTCTTCTAAAAGATACGAAAAGCAGATCTAGCCATTTGTTAAGGCTTTTCTGTAGGATGAAGTACTTTCCCTCCATGCAGTATGAAACACCTCTAGTTTTTTGTTGTTGTTGTTGTTCCAACTGCGCTCCATTTTCCGGGCTGCTCACTTTAGTTTGCTCGTTATATCGAGGTGTCAGTCTGTTTTCCTTAATCTTCTTTAAGCATAAAAGAGCAAATGTATCTAAAGTGCTAGAAAAGAGAGAGCCACTAGTTTCTGTTACAACATATGCTGAGGAATTGAGCAGTGGTGTAGTCTATGTGATATGCAGCTATACGCCGTATACCCACTAGGAAAGGTCAAGGATTTCCGTATACCCATTTTAAAAAGTGTGAGGATACGTGACAACATCGTATTGTGACAGAACACTTTTATTCATAAATTCACCACATCTGTGTTGTGAAGCAATAGGTGTGTTGAACTTGAATTGGCTCTGTGCAGACTGATTGGCCGCTTCAAGTCAAGCACACCTAATGACTTTTGGACCATTGGGGCTTCTGTGGCCTGTTACCTGGATCTGACTTCACCTACCAAGCTTGGCCGTCATTCTCGGTGCAAGTTTGAAATCAAATGACTTCAAACCAGTAAATGACATATGGAACGAAAGTAGACTCAAATTACACTGTTTCAATGCTTTCGTAAGCCAGCTTCTGAAGGTACTGCCACTTCGTGTGACACTGCAGCTTCAGCAGAAACTAATCCTACAGAAAATAAGCCAGCTAAAAGTGGCATATATGTTATCCTTAACGTAATTGTAACAGAAGGGTATTGTTGGTACATTGTATATAGAAATGGTAGCGTCAGCACAAGTTCTACTAGGAAGACTTAATGCACGTCACATTACAATTAGATCTAGCCAATCGGCACTTAACACAAGGAATATAAAAGCCCTCTACTCAAACTTCATTGTGTTTGCAGATACTGCCGCAAAGTTTTTGCTCAAACTGTCGCTTGACTTATTGCCTGGCTTTCCCTGGGTTACTAGCATATAGTTAAGTTATCTCGTCTCCTGCAAACTATTGCGAGTTTGACATACCTCTCAAGATGCAAATTAGATAGTTGGCTTTGCTCTGGTGTCGCGGTGAATGTTTTTTGGTCGTTTAGTAGTGTTGGATGATACACAGGCTTCTGAGTTTTCTCGGCAGAGGATGTGAAACATTGGCGGAGTTCCGAGTGCTTTCCAGTGTTGCCAGTTTTTTTCAAAACTGCCAATTGCTACTCAAAACTAGCCCAATTACATTTCGAGAAGGGTTCCCCGGAAAAATTTGCATTCCAGGAGCTAAATATCACATTATTGGGGTCGCTTCAACCAGCGGACATGTAAAGCAACCCTCAGCAACAGTGTTAAAATAGCCCAATTCCACGGAAAAATCGCGGATGCCGGTGCTTTCCGAGCTGTCGCTTAAGTTATATTAAGTTAAGTTATAATCAAGGCTTGTTTGGTCTTACCTGGCTGTTGCTGGCTTCACATTACATGGACTGTTGTGGCACTTTGCATAACTCTGCTATGGTGGTCATCAGGTACGTTTGTCCATTAATGTTTATGAAGTTTGGCCTATCGTGGCCTTCACATGTCACAGCCTATCGTAGACTTCGCTTAACAATGAGTATCTCTTTTTATGGTCATGCTGATTTGGCTTAATTTCTATTTTTTTTTTGGGGGGGGGGGGGGGGTAGGTTTCCTCTGCGGGTTCTGGCAGTTAGATGGAGTTTTATCAAGCATGCACAGGAGTCTAGCCTAAAGAATTATGTATCTGTGTGTATGCTCTTATGTCGCTGCTAGAATCCTAATTCTACCTCTATCAATTAACCTAAACTAATGACCTTTCTTATTCAATGCGGTGGTTTAGAATTCCTGTAATCTGCCATCAAGCTGCTATGTACATGATCGTCCTCATTGGAGGTCCGTCAAGATCAGACTCTAAACTATTTCACGTAATGCTCAAGGTACAATATAATACTCTTAGCAAACTACCGGTGGTGATTACTTCTCACATGCTCCCCATGTCCAGTTTATCATGGTTTTTCACATACAATGGCCTATCGTGGTCATCTACACACAAGGCTTTCACATCACATAGTTTATAGAAATGTACGTTGCCTATCAACGTATTTGCAGCCCATCAGGCCTTCACTTTACATGGCCTATCGAGGCACCACATTACTCGCCCTATAGCGGCTTCGCTCAATTCGACCTATTGTGACCTTCAGGTAAGTGACTATTATTGTCTTTTACAAAATTGGCCTGTGATGGCTTTTCTCATTACGTGTACTATGCTGTCTTTGCGTTAAATGGCATAATGCGGGCTGTCTTTAGATGGCTCATGCAGTCATTCGTTTGTAAATATGTATGCATTTTGTTAAAATCGTAATGCATGTGTTTAAGGTAAATTAAGCAAATACTGGTGGTGGTGTCACACCTATTCATTACATCTACTCTCTCACCGCCTCTCACAGGCTACCGTCATGGCCTTAGCAGCTATACTCTCTACGGCCTCTTGTAGCCATTCTCTCATGGCCTATAGGGGCCTTTTTCTCTCTGCGGCTGGTTCAGCTCCATGTAGTCACCTTTAGAAACTGCGGTCTGTCACCGCTTCTATACACCAGCCACTACTGCTGTTGAACTTGGAGTTCAAACATCAGATATCAAGCTACTGGGAAGATGGTCATCCTCCGCATTTGAATCCCACATTAGACCTGAACCACTAAACATCTCAAGGAATATCAAGCTGTCCTCAAGGTAATCTATATGCAATTAATGGTGGTGGTACAATACCTCTTCATATTACGCCCAACCTCTATGATTTACTGTGGCTTAACTTGGCCTTTCTTTCTGTGGCCTGTCTTTCGTGGCCTTCCCCACTGTTACCCATCTTGTGGCATTTCCCACCGTGGTCTAATTACATGGCCTTCCTCTCTGTGCATACTGAGGCATTTCATTCTACGGCCTCCTGGCTTTCTCACTATGGCCCAATTGGGCTTGTTGGACATCGCCCTAGCTAGGCCTTTTCTCTGCGGCCTTCGTGGCTTTTCTTTAAGGCCTATCGGGGCTATTCCCACTGTGGCCCGCTGGGGCCATTCCCACTGAGGCCCGCCGGGGCCTTTTCTGTGGCCTAGTCTCAGCCTCAGACATCATGCCCATGGACCGTTGGCTAAACGTCTGATGCATATGGGACATAAAAGTGGAAACACTTCAGGAGTGTTGAAGTCGTCACCAGATTGTTTAATTAAATTCTACAGGAGTTCTGCCGAGACGTGTGTCACGTTCTTTAATGTTCCGCTGGAAACAAAGATTACCCTAGTGCCAAAGCCCCTACAAAAGAATAAGGCCCCCGTGTTTAAAACTGTGAGTGCTTATCAGGATCAGCTAAATGCTGGATTTTTAAAAGTATGTGAAATTATTTAAAGTTCACAGCATAGAATCTTTAATGTCAAAGAGTTTTACACACCAGTATGTTATTGTGGTGACATTTCCACGTCTCGAAACGTGACTATGAACAAAACGAACCGTGATCGGTTGTTTGACATGTCGGTCAAACGTCCTCATGGGCGGGCCTTGGCCAATGAAAGCTGCCATGAATTCTATGTGAATTCTATGCTATGTGAGACTAATTGTGGCTAACTCTCAGTATCCGGCCTCTATCACTGTCTGGCCTATCGTGGCCTCTATCCAGCCTATCGTGGCTCTAACTGGCCTATCGGGGTATCTATCAATATCCAGCCTTTCTTGGCCTCTATGACTACCTGGCCTATGGTGGCCTCTATCACTGTCTGGCATTCTTAAATGCTTTAATAATAACTTTAATTATGACTGATTAAATCTAATTGTTTATTTTGTCCTAAGGATCCTAGGATCTTTTAGAATTTAAAATTTTAAAATTTTAGATTTTTACTGAAAGATATCGCCAATATTTAGGGTTTGTATGCTCATGAAATCCTGGAAAAGTCATGGAATTTTAAAATAGCAATTTCCAGGCCTGGAGTTTTGGAAAAAATAAATAAACTCAGAAAGTTTTGGAAAAGTCATGGAAATGTATTTCACAAATATCTGTATAACAGAAAGTTGACAGAACTGTCACTTGCCTAATCGGGTCATTGTTGCATAGTCACAAAAACGTATAATTTGCACATATTTTAAGTATTAAAGTATTTTAATTTATAGTTTGTTCAATTTATGTAAATTTTGTACCCAAATTCTACTTTTCGACACAAACAGTTTCAAAAATTAAATTCAGGTCCTGAGTTTAACTGATATTATTGGTTAAACAAATTACAATATTCAGTGATGTGATAGAGGCATGAAAGCCTGGGACTCGCTATATACACGAACACAAGATGGTGTACTCCTGGGCATGTGAACATCAAAATCTCCAGCTGTAAATTTGCGTCCCTATTACTTGGCCAGAGAGTTTGGGCATGACATTGTTTTCATAGTTTATATCCCTCCACGTGATGATGCGGAGGTAGCGTGTGACGTTGTCCACTCCGCTATTACTAAACTACAAACACAGCACCCTGAGGTGCTTGTGTTAATCTCTGGGGATTTTAATAATGTCACTAGGGACACAACATTACCTGCTTTTTCACAGTATGTAGACTGTAACACCAGGGGAAATAGGACTATTGATTTAATGTATGCAAATGTAAAGGATGCATACAGCGCCACCCTGCTGCTTGCACTGGGGAAAGCAGACCACAACCTTATTCTGCTTCAGCCTCACTACAAACCAAGAGTAAGGAGGCTATGAACATGGTCATGGTCATTCAAGAAGTGGTCTCCTGAGGCAGAGCAGGCTCGAGAGACTGCTATGGAACTACACACTGGGATGTACTGCAGGAGTCGCACAGTATGAGCATTTAGAAGGTTGTTGACTGCACTACTGACTACATTAAAGGCTTAGTTTACCCAAAAATAAAAGAATTAGCATTTGTTTTACTTACCCTCGAGTCATCCTAGGTGTATATGACTTTCTTCTTTCAGACGAATCCAGTCGGAGTTATATAAAAAATTGTGCTTGCTATTTGTATATGTATTTTTTCTGTCAGCAAGTGTTACAGTTGAACCGTCCACAAGTCGTCAAATAAAGTGCGCGCATTCATGATAAAACGTGCCACACATGGGTCCGGGGAGTGAATAAAGGTATTCTGTAGCAAATCCATATGTTTTTGTAAGAAAAATATACATATTTCAAACTTAATAAACACTTTTCTATCACTTCCGTTATCCTCAGAAGGCTGGCGTCCTTTAACATCTGCAAAAAGCTGCTGCACATTCTATCAGACTGTTGTGGTGAGAGCTCTCTTCTATGCGGTGGTGTACTGGGGAGGCAGCATTAAGAAGAAGGACACCCCACGTATGGACAAGCTATTGAGCACAATAGCAGGACAGCATGTCATCTGTGGCAAAGCAACGGGCATTGAGCAGGCTACTGTCAATTATGGACAATCCACAGCATCCATTACACAGTATCGTCTCCAGGCAGAGGAGCAGTTTTAGTGATTTCTGTTTTTGTTGGGTATATATAAACGTTAAAAAGGGTAAACTTGTTTTATTGGATGAATTTTGAAGTTATTATTGGAATTGTGTAAATAATATGTAATCATGCAATCCAAAAAAAAAGTAACTGTAGTTTGATTACGAGTATTTTAAAAATTAGTTTAATTACAAGTACTTGAGTTTTGGAATCTGATTACATAATCCAGATTACATCCGTTACTACCCAGCTCTGCCCGCATGCGCAAAAGAACAATACGAACAGGGTTGCCAGGTTTTCACAACAAAATCTGCCCAATTGCATCTCAAAACTAGTCCAAAACTAGCTCAATTGCTTTAACCCACAGAGTTGAAAAACAACCCACGACAACTATGAAAAAGTAGCTCAATTCTGCGGGAAAACTGTGAACTGCAACACGCTGTCATGCGGAAGTAAACACAAAGGATATAAAGTAAGCGATTATGTGTATATTTATAGCATGATCTGCTGCAGAAGCCAGTGAAATTATGCACAGGCAATATGAAAAATAAAGACAAGTATGTGACAGAAGAGAGCAGAGTTTTAAAACTTTTATGATATGAGCCCTTATGTTTTGCTTGTATATAGAGTTGTCACTGCAATACTTATGAGTTCTGACACATCACTGTACTTCCACTGACTACCTTTCGCAACTGTTTTGATAGCTTTGGTTGTGTAAAATCTTTGAAGTGACTCCCATGAGCACAGAATTGTGACTAATGTTGGTCTAGACTAGTGATGTAAAGGTTGCATGAATTCCTATATGACTGTTCACACTGTGGTCGCATTCCAAGTACTACATATGGAAGTGGCATAAATCGGAATTAAAAAGATCAGATTCCATGTGGTTTGTGCTGTTCACTGTCATGAGAAAAACAGATCCGAGTCACATGTGAGCAAAAAAATTGGATTTGGCCCACATTTGGCTGCAGTGTTCTGTGAAATGACAGGGGGCTACTCGGAGTAACTGTTCTCCAAATCATCAGAAAGCAGCAGTGGGAGGAAGTAGTTTGCGGAGTAGTTTGTCAAACAATTGTGTGAATAAATGGATTTTTTTCACATAAACTGATTAGGTTTTGGGTAATTTTGGAGGACACATGTGAAAATGTTTTTGAGTACACTTCTTAAACCCACACAAAAGAACTCAAAGAATCGTGTAACATGCAGTAAACTTGAGATTATGATTTGTGACATTAGAGCAAACTATATGAATATTAGAACATATGTATAACACTAAATTAAATAATGCTTTCTTATATGTTTTTTTTTTTCATTTTAATTCATTAAACATTTTCTTTTAATTAATGTTTGTATTTAACATGGACCATTACTTTATTCATTATTTCTGATATTGCAGGCTCATCTTGTAAATGTAAGCATTTTACATTTTAGACAAGTGAAAACTTGGTGCACAATGATAAATTTGTCACATTTACAAAATCAGGTGATTGTGTTCACCCATCCATGCAAATGTATGTTTATGAAGAGACAAAATAATTAGGTTAATCACTGTCTGTCATCAACAATTTAATTTGTGAAGACTGATGAATGGTTCGCCACAAAAAAATCTTAAAGGGATAGTTCACTCAAAAATGAAAATTAGCCCATGATTTACTCACCCTCAGGGCATCATAGACATATCTGACATTCCTCTTTCAGACGAATCCAATCGCAGTTATATTTAAAATGTTCCTGGCTCTTCCAAGCTGTATAACGGCAGTGAATGGTGTATGTTTTTGAAGCTGAAAAAAGTGCATCCATCCTTTATAAAACTACTCCACACGGCTCTGGGGTGTTAATAAAGGCCTTCTGAAGTGAAACGATGCATTTGAGTAAGAAAAATATAGATTTTTAAAAATGTATAAACTGTAATCTCCAGCTTCTGGTCACTCAAGCAGGCGTATAAGCATATTATTTATTCATTTATTTTTTTATTTTTTACTTACAGCAACGCATCGTTTCACTTCAGAAGGCCTTTATTAATACCCCGGAGCTGTGTCTAAAATAGACACAAAAATATTTCATATTCAGCATAATACAATCATCAGTGAATACAGTCATCATAGATCATTATTTTTCAGACACAAAATTAGATCAATTAACCTCAGAACAGCTTTGTCTGACTAAATCTCACATATGTTGATATTCAGATGAGATCACAAAAATTAAAAGCAAAGCCAATCATTAAGTGTTAAGATTAGATTTTGTGCAATGTATTGGTCATCTTACTCCATGTTAACCTACCCTTTTCACTATTGCCTTCATTAGTCCACTATTATAGTCCACTTTAAGGAATGAAAATGAGTGTAGTTTGTGCTTGCTGAAAAAAACGAGAAAAAAAAAAAAAACACCTTGACCCTCAGACTCTTTACCTGGGCCAGCAGCCTTTTTAAAGGTACACTTTTGTACCATATTTAGGGCTAAAAGATTGCTACTTTTAAGTAACATATTATTACCTAAAGCGTACATTACCTTTTGAAATAGTATTGCCCCATTGTACCATTTTTCTTTCTTTCTTTCTTTCTTTCTTTCTTTCTTTCTTTCTTTCTTTTTGTATCTGTTGGGTGCACATTGGTTATACTGTACACTCATACAGTAATTGCAGTGCATTATTGGATTGAATGAGTGCACTTAATTTCTTTTGGATACCACTACAAAATGGATGTCTATGGATTTAACTTAATTAATTAATGTTCTAGAGGACCCAGTTCATACTAGAACACTCTAACTGTACTTTCACAAATAAAAAGAAATAAAATAAATAAGTATTTGTGTGTGTGACGCAAGGGGGCGTGCATGCTCTTAAATTTCATTAATACTCAAGCTTGTCTTATATTGACTCATTGACATGAATGCACATTCACTAATATGCACAGGAAAAGTTCATTTTCAGATCAATTACAATAAGCTACAGGAGAACTATTTTTCTCGTGCGCAATTTTTTATTTTATTATTCATATTACTAACTTTGAAAGCATAATTAAACAATCAGCTGAAAAGAGCACAAAACCGCTATTCGCCATTTGTTTATGACATTTTCAGTTTCACAGTGAAACGAAACAACTTCGGTTAGCAAGTGGTTAACAACTATATTTCGACAGGACATTGCTAATTTTAAAATCATACTATGGAGAAGGTTTCACTCATTCATATTTATCAAACCTTCCTCGAGAACACAGTCACATTACACGATTAATATTTATGAGCCACGCCTTCAATAGCAGGATTACTTTAATTCGCTAAATGACTAGAGCCCGCCTACCAACGTCTGCCTGTCAGCCAATCAATTTGGACTACTGATACGTTAATTAATATTCATAAGCTTAGTCGTTGCCATAGTAGAAATCGCTTGCGGGTCCGCTTTACGTTTTTTCAAGGATAGTTACTACGTAAGTGCGCACTCTGAAGGGAAGCTGCAGTGTGCCAGCCCCCTCCTCACAGTAATGTTTATGTGCTTTGTCAGCTGTGTCTTGTCTCTTGCGCAAACTCTGGACTTCGAGCACGAATCCCTCAACCTTTATCTTCAACTATCTCAAGCTTTCTTATCACGTCGTATCGCTCTTCTGGCCAACCCCTTTCGGACCTTGAGCAGACTCAACTGGGTCAAGACTATTTTCCTTTTTTTTCCCTACCCCCTCCCCTTCTTACTGTGAAACATGACATTAAATTCCAATAAAAACGAACCTGCTGTCATTCTGGAGCGTGTGAACAGCGCGCGAACGGCTCTCTCTGATCTCTATCTGGAACAGCTGCTGCAGAATAAACCCAAGTCAGACAAGGTAAGAGGCTCTAACGATTACAGAAGACGACTGTTTCCTTATTTCAGCATGTAACTTACATTTGTCAATCGGATGTTGACAGTGTGTATTGATAGTATTTTTTATTTTTCTATTTATTTTTTTAATCAGTGTCACAGATATAAGTGTTTCATAAGGGATGAAGATGGTTGGTTCAGACTGGTGCAGCCCGGTTTGAGATCAGCAGACAGCCGCTCTGAACAACTGTCCTCTTCATACCATTAGATATTTTGACGATTTATCTGAAATAGTTTGCAGCATAACTAGAAGAAATGGTATACGACTCGCATCGTATCGAATAATATTTCGGCATGACGCATCGTGACGTCATGATGGTAGTGGGGTTCTCATTCCGCAAATCAGTTCTTTCGAACAGTTCTTTTATGAACTGGATTAATAAAACTGATTCAGTGGTTCTTTTAAACGCCTTTTAATATATATATATATATATATATATATATATATATATATATATATATATATATATATATATATATATATATATTATTCTTGACCTGGTAAGGACTCTAGCCGCTGCATTTTGGACTACCTGTAGCTTGTTTATTGAAGATGCAGGACAACCACCCAGCAGTGCATTACAATAGTCCAGTCTAGAGGTCATGAACGCATGAACTAGCTTTTCTGCATCAGAAAAAGGTAACGTTTCATAGCTTGGCAATGTTTCTAATATCGAAAAATGCTGTTTTTGTAACATGGGAAATATGATTTTCAAAAGTTGCTGTCTAACATACCCAGATTTTTGACTGTAGAGGAAGTAACAGTACGTCCGTCTATTTTCAAATAGTAATCCAAGAGAATTTAATATGAGAAAATGATTGGTCATCCAATCTTTTACATTTTTAACACACTCTGTTAGCTTAGATAATTTAAAAGTTAACAGATCTTGTTAACAGGTCTTGTTGAGATAAATAGTTGAGTATCATCAGCATAACAGTGGAAACTAATCCCATATATTTTTTTTAAATATAACCAAGGGGTAACGTATATTGAAAATAGCAGAGGACCTAGGACAGATCCTTGTGGCACTCCATACTTTACTGGTGATAATTAAACAGTAGAGACTTTGAAGAGATCTCATCTATCTTTCCTATAATCTGGCGGAGATACTAATAATATCATGTAACATTTAGCCTAGAAGCACAATCATACTTTATATGAATATAATGATAAATTAATCAGTCAGAGTAGTAATGTTTCAGATGTCAGCTCACCATTATCAATCTTACTTCACTTTTATGAGTTAATGTCATTAACTGCTTTTCTTTATATAGCAGTGCTAGCGGTCATTAACTGTTCACAATCCTTCTTTGAAAATCATAGACTTGGGACATTATGTTCTGACATTGTAAAGATATCTGTGAAGTAACAACGTTAATGATTGTTTCCTCAGATAAACTCATTCATGAGGAGACAATAGTATTATGTGGCAAAGATAGGATTAGTGGCAGGATGTACAATAGACGTTAATTTTGGTTTGCCATAAAAAGTCATATTTCTAGTTAATCTTCTTGGTCAAATGTGATGTCTGATTTCTTGAGGGAGACCCACTTGAAAGCATGAACAAAACAAATAATTGATTATGTATTATAGATTTATTTAGATTTTTCTCTGAACTTCAGACAGAAATTGGCATCTGACATTTATGTCTGTCTCTGGGCCTCTCTAGCTGAAAAAAAAAAAAAACATGTTGCACATAACCCTTTGATTTTCTTAAAATCTGCTCTAAACATATTTATATGTTGGCACTCTTTCTTTCTTTCTTTCTTTCTTTCTTTCTTTTTTATTTAATATATTGACGTAGCAATAAATCTTTTTTATGCAATAGTCACTTAACAGCATGATGGTTGATATTATAAATCTATACTAAAATCTAATGTTCCAATGTGTAAGCTCCAATGTTTTCAGTATCAGCCAATTCCGACCAATCCAGTGCTAATATTGGACAATAAATTTATGGTCAATATATTGTGAAGTGGAATGCCTAGTACACTGAAGTCATAGCTAGGGATTTTCAGATTTGGGCCGGTAAGCTACCTATAGCAACCTTTCAGAACACCCTAGTAACCCCCTAGAAACACTCTAACACTTTAAACACTTTAAAGTGAGAATCATGAAGACAATCTCTTCATCCAACATCTCATTCGAATACTAAACCTACTACCTACAAAATATTATGGTTTTCAAGATTGCTGACAGTGGTGCTTCCCTATAACCAAACAGAAGAGCACAAGCTTTCTATAAAAAGAAGCCGTCATTTTCTCTGCCGATAAAAGAGAGTCTGACGAACAGTTTGGAGCTGCTTGTGTAAAACAGTGTTCCTGCATTGTGTTTGTTTTAGATAAAAGGAGCTTCCCTGTTCACGCATGGCTGATTGTAAGTGCAGTGACTGTAGCACATGTATGAGTAGCTGGTCTGTAGTAGAGATGGATATTTTCCGTGAAAATGTCCTTATTAATAGTAAACCTTCAAAAAATTGCATTTCCATCACAAAAATCAAGCAAGAAAATAAAGTTTTAAAGAATATCATGATGTTATTGTTTATAATATTTAATATCTTGTAGTCGCCTTATAGTCACATTTAGGAGATTAGACCTAGGAGATAATATAGTTTATTGCAGCGTATGCATTTTGCAATGATGCAAGCAATCGAGCAGTATATGGTATATATATCGCCCTATCTGAATATATGTACGTGAATAAAGTTGGACATATATATTCAATTTGTGACTTAATGAAAAATCTGAGATGGGTGTGTGTGTGTGTGTGTGTGTATATATATGGGTATATATTTGGTTTATTGTAGGTATGCAAATAATTAATAAGTAATACAGTGTAAATTTTGAGATGCTATAGACAACCAGATAATGAAGATTTGTTATATAGTATAGCAGTGAAAAAATAAATAACTGTGGTAAAATCACTGTATTGTTGTGGCCTGTGGCATTTTTAAAACTGACAGCAGTATTATGCTAAAAGACACCTAATGCCACAGTTTCCTACATTGCAAGACCGTAACAATGTTATGATTCATTTTTATTCAAACGAATTGTAATTTAAAGGGATTTATTGGAATAAAGAAGAAGAAAGAACCTGAATTTGAAGTAATCAGTTTAAACTATTTTCATATGTTTGCCTAATACATATTCAGTTAAGAAATTCATAAATCCAGTCAATGAAAGAATGAATGTTATATTCAAAACTGTGGAATCTGACAAAAAGGTGGAGTAGTTTGCAACACTGGATATTACTGTCAGTCATGTCAAAATTGCTATGCTAAAACAGTTTTTTAGCTTACTTCTTACCTCGTAATCTTTTGCTGCCCAGCATGAACAACATTATCATGAAAATGTTATATTAGCATTTAGCAAGTGAATAACAGATATGCAGGTATCAGCCAGAGTCATCTACTCTATCTCCTCAAAGGCGAGAGCTTTTCTTTGGTTTACATTTGTTTGTTTGCTTCAGATGAAGAAAACACAATAGAGTTTTAAAATGAGGTGTTTGATAATACATGATTTGAAATAAATAGCAGTTAATGTACCTTGGTTATTGCTATTCTTTTATTGTGTTCAGCACTGAAAATCAGGTGACACTTTCAACATCTCAAGCCATGCGACGACACTTCCCTGAAAACAGAGGTGGTGTTGTCTGCTGAGTCACATGATAGTCCAAAATAAAAGGTGTATATAATTTAATTCAAGTTTATTTGTATAGTGCTTTTCACAATACAAATCATCGCAAAGCAGCTTTACAGAAAATTAAGATTTTACAATATATTTAGTAGTAGCTTACTATGTCAAAAATATGGCAGAAATGTACGGTAAAATTCAGGTAATGACATAATCAAACAGACGATGAACACTATTAACAGCAATGATTATATGTTGCAATCAAACTTGTAGCAAAATTTGGTAGTTGATGTTGTTTCAGGGTTGGCATCATCTAAGGTCCCCTGAAGGGTTTGCATCATTTCTTCTCCCGTGTTCGGTCATCTCAGTTCTTTGTAAGGGCTTGATACAGACTGAAACTTGTGTAATTCCTAGTTACCACGGGATGTCAGAAACAAACAGAGACATAATTAGCGTAGCTGCTGTTCCAAACAAACAAAATTTATTTGTTTAACCCAAGCTAAAGAATAATAATGCACATTTGATCAGATATAACTGTAGTACAAGATTATGAGATGCATTATTTGAATGCTTGGACAAAGAGATGTGTCTTTAATCTATATTTAAACGGAGAGAGTGAGTCTAAACCCCGAACATAATCAGGAAGGCTATTCCAGAGTTTGGGAGCCAAATGCGAAAACGCTCTACTTTGCTATCCTAGGTACTACCAAAAATCCAGAGTTTTGTGACCTTAGGGAGTGTGATGGAATGGATTGTAGATAATTGTATATAAGGAGATCATGTCGCAGACTGTTATTTTGCCCTTGGGAATGAGGATGTGTTAGGGTCTCCCACAGTTATAGAAGACTTTATTTGTCACATACACACTGCAAACTTTTGGGAGTGTACAAATAAAGCACAATATTAGCATTACAGTCAAAGGTCTGATATGGGATTTACTGCAGCAGGATATGACCTCTGGCTGCTGTAAACTGCAATAGCTTTAGTTATGTCAACACTGAATTCTGCATATGAAACATACAATTTCACTTGAAGTGCTGATTTCTCAAGTCCTTAGTCAACACGTTTCTCTGCGTGGACACCATAGACTGTATAAAAACATGGACGTAGTGTCCGTGACGTCACCCGTAGACTCCTTAAGAGCAATTTTGAAGCTCAAAGTTTGCAGAGTGGGCCGTCGCCATGTTGGCAGCACATCACCGTGTGTCACTCCCGGATAATCGAAAATGGGCAAAAAGGCGGGAGCTGGTTGCTGAAGCCACGCCCATCTAGCTCGACCAGCAGTGTCAGCAATCCATCTGTCACTCAAGTGGCCACGCCCTTAATTATGCAGAACTTTAAGGCTTAATATAATTTAAACGGATGAGTTATAAAATAATTCACCCCCCTCACAGTTGTCTTGAAGGGCAAAATTAGCTATATAGTCAAAAATAATTTTTTGAACCAGGCTGTGAACATGTTTTTTTCAGCTGTAAAGTTGGGCATTTTCTATGGGCCTGACTCCCTTTTGCAGCCAGCCTCAAGCGGCTAGTCAATGAATTGCAATTTTAGTCACTTCCTTGTTGGCTTCACGAGAGAGCGGGAGGTTGCCGCTCGGTGGACACGCATTAGAAGGTTCTCTTTAACTGATCCACGCATTAATGTTTTATCATGCAACCTTTGCTTAGGATGTTTGGCTGTTTCCTACCAACGTGTGACTTCATGAAGTCAGCTCTGTCAGCAGCTGTGAACTCTGTAAGCGAGTTCACGGGAGGCTTTTGCTGATGGTTCATCTCCAAGTTTTGGTACCGAAATAGCAGTTTTAAAATAGAGGAGGTACACTAAATTCTAGCATTCTTTTTGTGCTTAACTGCTTTAAGGTTTTTTTTTTTTTTTATCACTTTTAGACAATTAAGACAATTAAGAATTGCATTTGTATATATGTGAATGTATATGACAATAAAAATATTAAAAAATATATATTTTTTGATATTATTTTAATAATATATCACAATAATGTATGTGTTTAAAGAGTACATCTGGCTGAATGTCCAGCTTAGGTGTGGGTATTCCTTCATTTTTAATTTGTATTGATGCTCAAATGGAAGCTTAATAAATTTGTTAGTGATTTAGTATGTCTTCCCTATATATATATATATATATATATATATATATATATATATATATATATATATATATATATATATAATATATATATATATATATAAAACGGAGGCTACAATTCACACAGGCTCACCAAAATTGGACAATAGAAGATTGGAAAAATGTTGCCTGGTCTGATGACTCTCGATTTCTGCTGCGACATTAAGACAGTACGGTCAGAATTTGGCTTAAAGAACATGAAAGCATGGATCCATCCTGCCTTGTCTCAACAGTTCAGGCTGTAATGATGTGGGGGATATTTTCTTGATACTTTGGGCCCCTGAGCATCATTTAAAAGGCACAGTCTACCTAAGTATTGTTGCTGACCATGTCCATCCCTTTATGACTACAGTGTACCCATCTTCTGATGGCTACTTCCAACAGGATAATGCACCATGTCACAAAGCTCAAATCATCTCAGACTGGTTTCTTGAACATGACAATGAGTTCACTTTATTCAAATGGCCCCCACAGTCACCAGATCTCAATCCAATAGAGCAGCTTTGGGATGTAGTGGACGGGAAATTTGCATCATGGATGTGCAGCCGACAAATCTGCAGCAACTGCGTGATGCTATCATGTCAATATGGACCGAAATCTCTGAAGAATGTTTCCAACACCTTGTTGAATCTATGCCACGAAGAATTAAGGCAGTTCTAAAGGCAAAAGGGGGTCCAGCCCAGTACTAGCAAGGTGTACCCAATAAAGTGGCCAGTGAGTGTGTATGTATTCCACCCATCTTCCCATGTCTGACACAACATATTTAGGGCATTGAGACATGCAGGATATTAAGTTCGCACCTCTGCCTCGATCTTACATGTGTCCAGACAGATGCTATATTTATACTGGATTAAATTAAGTGTAAACACATGTCAGCAAATATGCATTTTAGGATTGCATTAACAGACTTTATACAAATCATGAGTTGTGATTTTTGTCATGGAGGTTTAGACAAAGCATATTTTGATAGTTGATTATCATCCGAGTATCATATAATGTGCAAAGTCAGTTCTATTTGTAAAGCTGATGATAATGCAATCGAGATTTGCTAGCAGAGGAGCTAAACTTGAGAGACACATATTGAGGCCTCTATTCTTCAGGTGCTCCTCCAGATGAACATTAGATAAGCCACATATTGATTCTAATATAATCAACGTCAAAAGTGATGTAGTGCAATTACAATGGAGCATTTCAGTTTTATTTCATTCATTATAACTGAACCTTATTAAATGTGTGTAATTCTACCTGTTACAACTTTCAGGAAGCCTAAAATAAAGAACAAACGAAAAAGGATTCCTTTTGTTAAGCAGTTTACAGAAAAGGCTTGTTTCAGGGATTTCAAAGAATGTTTTTCACTTCTGTTTTGGGCAAAGATTTTAGGTGTGTCAAGTTAAAACAGTGAAATGATTTATGGCTCAAGACAAGCACACTTTGTCTCATTCTTTTATTTCAAAAACAACCTCTTTCAGCAGATTGCTTATGCTATTGGAATGATATTTGGAGTAATATAATCCTAAGAGTTTGGTCATATGGGTCTAATCTTCTGTTTTGAATAACTTATGATCCGCAACAGAAGGGGCCAGTTATTATACATGTTGATGAACTGCCAAAGTATAAAACCATGCTGTTATTTGTGCTAAAGGTTATTAAAGGGGTCATATGATGCATTTAAATTTTTCCTTTCTCTTTGGAGTGTTACAAGCTCTTGGTGCATGAAGATGTGTAAAGTTGCAAAGACTAAAGTCTCAAATCCAAAGAGATATTCTTTATAAAAGTTAAGACTCTGCCACGCCCCGCTAAAATGGCTCATTCAAACATGCCCCCACATCTCTACGTCACGATGTGGAAATATTTACGTAATACAAAGAAAGAAGGTGTGGTTTCAGTAACCGCAGTTAGTGTTGAAGCAGCCATGTCAGGGAGATGCTGTGTGTATAGGCGAAAGCAAAAGCACTTTATTTGGCCTTCTGAAAGTAGATGCATTTATGATGCTTAGAGATTACCTACAACAGAACAGCAATGCATTTTATGGACGAACGTTTCGTGAACCTAGGAGAGGAAGTAATTCTGACTTGCTACGACAGTCTGGCGCTTCTGAATAAGCTACTGTAAGTATGTTTTGTTATTGAAGTTAGTGCTATTGACTGTTCAAATGCATTTTGTGAGCGCGTGTGTGTGTGTGTGTGTGTGTGTGTGTGTGTGTATGTGTGTGTGTGTGTGTGTGTGTGTGTGTGTGTGTGTGTGTGTGTGTGTGTGTGTGTGTGAGAGAGAGAGAGAGAGAGAGAGAGAGAGGGTCACACAGTGGAGTCAGCTGTCTTAACTGTCCGTGGCTTGTGTACTGCAAACACATACGAGCTTCATCACTGTGTCTGTCACGCGAATCTGTTCTCCTTTCGGGCTTGAACTGATGGTAAAACTAAAGACATTATTAACTGTCTTTACATTTATTTTGAAAAATGAAGCTCACTATTATGGAAAGGGGCGTTACATTTCCGATGAGTGCTTGCGGTGTTCGGCCAATCACAGTGCACTGGGTCAGTTGGCCAATCAGAGCAGACTGCGCTTTTCAGAAGGAGGGACTTTGTAGAAAACGACACGTTTGAGAGAGGTGGGGCATAGAGGACCTACATTGATGTACAGTATTTGAAAAATAATTTGTTTTTTGAACATTAAAGCATGTCAACATATTCTGTTACACCAAATACACAAGATAATGATCTTTAAAAAGCAACATATGACCCCTTTAAATGAGGAATAGGTATGGGGTAAAGTGTGCCTGTGGCTCAACTAATAGTGATTGTAAGCTTTGCATCAAAAAGCAATGTTGCTAACACATTATTTTAAAAGGATAACTCACCCCCATCAACATTTATTCACCTCCAGTAGAGGTAGTTTTTTTTTTAGGGAAAACAAAAGAAGATATTTTGTGAAATGTTTCAGTGTTTTTTGGCAGAGCTTGTCCCCATTGTGCACTATGAATATACAATGGATTTTGCAATGTAGGAAAAAAAAAAAAAAAAAAAAAACTTAATCATCATATCTAGATGACACCAGATCATGCTGATCATCAAAACCCTGACATCAGCCCATCGTAAGTCACTGCGTCATCAAGCTCAACTCAAAGCTGAGGTCTAAAGTCCTGATTATGTAATTGTGGTATTGTGGTGTAAACTTTTGTCCTGAACTCAGGTCATTCATGCATTGTTATGTATTGGCAGAACACCAAGACATGTACGTAAGAGCTTTTCTGTGTAGATCACTGCTTGGAGGGTTGTAAAAGCAAGACATGGCATTTTTTAATATTATTGGAATGCCTGACTGCTGCTCTCTAGGTCCACTGCTGTGTCTGTGAAAGCAGATGACTGACAATCAGAGCATATCTGTCATATCATTTTGTTCATAAAAGATGCCTGAGGACAGGTTATCAGATTATGCTAGGCCTGAACAATAATGATGTCAATGAACATGTCAGTGCCATCAGAATGACAAGTCCTTGTGTTACTGTGTACGGATAAGACAGTCAAATTGCTTAGTCATGTTGTCAATATAACAGTGTACTCTGGAGGGATGTTCTGATGTAAACTATGGCAACATTTTGGATGACAGTTACTGTATTGAAGAGTATGCCATATGCTTATGTATGCCATATATCCATTTCAAAAGTACAAATGTACACATTACTGTGTGTGGGATATTGATTGTAAGAGACTGGACAGAATTCCTAGTTACACTTTTACTAGTGGTCTGACCAAAACAAACAAACAAACAAAACCCTTTACAATGTCATTGTGATATAGAAAAGGAAAAAGAAATATGTGCACAGATGAAAATAAAAAATAAGTCCACTGTCAGAATTTGTAACTCTTGTGTTGTCCTCTGTCTATACAGTATATGCTTTCCAACCAATGCTTTCCATGAGATGAACCTTTGAGCTATTTCAGAAAAACGGTTTATCATTGGTTGATCTACATTCTCTTCATTAGTCAAGATTCACTTGACACAATTCATGCCAAGTTTACAAAAAGTCCTAATAATAATTTGTAAAAAAAAAAAAAAAATAAAAAAAAAAATTGTGCGTGGCAGTTTATGACAACTAGATGACCCCTTTTGAATTTAATGACTTATATGATGAACTAATGACTAGATGTTTTGAGGGGTAAGACTATTGCACAGATGAACTATATAATACATTTTGAGCAACATGGCAAGAGCAACTAATAATGTAGGGAACCACAGACAGATGTGCATAATCAATTGCATGAATGTACCAAAGCAATCTCAACTTGTTCAAAAGAATGAGAAACTGCTTTTATGATGTGTATAAATGACTAGAAGATGTGGAGGTTGTGCAAGTAGTTTTGAGAATTTTTCTTTTCTGATTTGAGAAATGCACCAAAGTGACTGAGAAAACTGTAAACAGAGCAAAATAAAAGGTCCCACTTTATATCAAGTGGCCTTTAATACTATGTGCTTACATTTAAATTAATAATTTGGTACAGTGCACTTATTGTGTACATACATGTTTTTACATTGTAATTATATTTTAAAAATACCTGCATGTAATTACATTTATAATTACACTGTTGACCCATCCCTTACACCTTAACACCCCCCCTTAATCCTACCCATACCACCAAACCTGTCCCTAACCTTACCCATATCCCACCTCAATATCAGCAAAAGTGTTTTGCAATACAATATGAACACAGTAAGTACATTGTACTTATTTTTTGATGTACTGTAAGTACATTGTAGTTAAGGCCACTTAATATAAAGTGGGACCCTACCTTCCTATGATGTTTGTTTAGTCAAGTCAGTAGAAATCAAGCTCCATCATAGCAGAGAATATAACCATGCCAACCAGTTCCCAGCATTGCAGGATTAAATGAAGTGGTAAGATGGAACCATTTAATCGTTAACCCAGGACAGATATTCACATCGACTCTTTAATTCTTCTCCTTCATCATGCCATTTGATTTTACACCTGGGGGGAAAAAAGTTTTAATTTATAAATCATGCATGATTCCTCCCTAATATCTAAGATATATGGATCCAGCTAATACAAAATTAATTACTGGGATCTCAACGATGTGTTTGCATTCCCAGGCCGCCATGCAGACAAACAACTGCAAAGGACAGGAAGTCTACACCAACGGCAGCGCTGGCTATATGAACAACAAAGATGTGACCAGGATGCGGGAAGTGGCCTTTGAGAAGAGCTCCTCTGAGCCACTGGTATATGCTCTTTTTTTATTCATGTGTTTCATGTAACATTTTAACGTGACTTGACATGACTTATTCAAGTACTCATTTTACATACAAAGAGGAATAGAATTAAACTCATTGAAGTCATTTAGTTATTTGAAAGTAATAATTCACAACATGTTCAATTCTGTTATAATTTATTTACATGCTGTAACATTTATTTTTTCCCATGGGACACAAAAGGAGCATTAAGTATTAAAATTGTAATTAAATTTGTGTTTTGTTCTTGTTCAGGGTGTAACTCTTAAGCTGAATGAAAGGCAGAGGTGTACAGTGGCGAGAATATTGCATGGAGGGATGATACACAGACAAGGTACAGTGGATTCCTGGCGTGTGAATAATATTTCCATACAGCTCAGTGGATTAAACCTTTTATTTATTAATGTTTTTAACAGGCTCTTTACATGAAGGTGATGAAATCGCAGAGATCAATGGGAAAAGTGTTGCTAATCAAAGTGTAGACCAACTACAGAAGATTCTGGTGGGTTGTGTTCTCATTTGCGGACACACACTGTGCAGTCCCTTATGAAAAACTAGTACATTTTAGCATACTTTTAAAACTAAGATTTATTACTAATAAAATGTGCTAAAAGAAGTGTGAACTGAATGTAATGTTTTTGAAGGCTTAATTGGATGTTGTTTAAAAATAAATGAAAATATATTAGACTTTATATTATATGCAGTTAGTTTTGTGTAAGAGTGCTTTCTTGGCCCATTGAAGTAGGACATAAGTACACATTTATGGAAAATGTCATAATTCTATTGTCTTTGAAACATGTGAACCTGGAGCACAGTCAACCACCAGTCTTAAGTCACTGGGGTATATTTTTAGCAATAGCAAAAAAAAAAAAAAAACCTTGTATGGGTCAAAATCATCGATTTTTATTTTATGCCAAAAATCATTAGGATATTAAGTAAAGATCATGTTCCATGGAGATATTTCGTAAATGTCCTACCGTAAATATATTGAAACTTAATTTTTGATTAGTAATATGCATTGTTAAGAATTAATTTGGACAACTTTAAAGGTGATTTTCTTATTTTGCACCCTCAGATTCCAGATTTTCAAATAGTTGTATCTCAGCCAAATATTGTCCTCCTAACAAACCATACATCAATGGAAAGCTTATTTATTCAGCTTTCAGATGACATATACATCTCAATTTTGAAAAACTGACACTTAAGACTGGTTTTGTGCTCCAGGGTCACATATGGTTAAAGCTTAATGCTTAAATGGATGATAATCATTTATGAAATGGCTAAAATATATTTTACACTTAACCGTTCAGCTCAATTAATGGTGTTGCATGACAAAATTCAACATACACTGTTTTGCATTGTGTTATATCATTCATATTACAGTATACAATGAAAAAGGTGTATCTCATCAAAGCTACAGAGAAATGCCTGGGTCCCAAAATCTAAAGAAGAAATAAGCAATTACATTTAACATGTTTTGTCAATGCAAAGTATGAATGAAGTCTAAATAATGATAGCATTTGTTTATGACTGACTGGAGGAATCTTATTACTGCATTAAATTAATGAGAATTACATTTTTGTGTGTGTGTTATGCTAATTAGAATTTGCCGTGAAGATGGGCAAAGAAAGCTTCAGTTCAAGTTTATATTGTGTACCTATATTATTAAAGCTTAACTTTAAATTCTGGGTAGCTTGTTGTTTGATTAGCTACAGTTTCACAGCATCTTCCTGAACTCTGGCACAGTTGTAGAAAAAATAGTATTCAAAGATGTTTCTGTGGTCATGTTACTTTTGATTTAACGTTGTTGGATGCTGTTCAACATTACAGAAAGACACAAATGGTGTTGTCACATTGAAAATCATCCCCAATCAGCAAAGTCGCCCCATGGCATGTGAGGTGAGGAAAAAAAACAGCGAAACCAGTCTCACATCTTATTAGTTTCCTGCTTTTATTTTTAATGATCACAGTCTACTCAACTTGTTTATTCCTATGCGCTTCAATGTGATTTTTTTTGTGTGTCTATCCTGTATCCTTGGTTAAATTAAGGTTTGGGGTTTATCATGGGAATGGGAAACCAATTGAAAGACACAGGTGACTATTTAAATAGCATTAATAGCAGATAACTACACTTTGTCATTAGATGAAGACACTGCAAACCTTCTTCTGCCATCTGCTGTTCACACAGCGTCAAACTGAAATGCAGCTGACTGAAAACCTTTTAGACTCTTGACATTGTGTCAAGGGATGGCAGTATTCTAAGTCTTCATTCACCATATACAAATAACCAATTGTGCTACTGTAATTTAGAACATCTAGATCCATTTAGAGCTTGGCTTGTCATTTTTAGGCTGTAACTGCTGTAGCTCTAGCTGTAGATATTGCTACTATCTGTCTATCTATCTATCTATCTATCTATCTGTCTATCTATCTATGTATGTATCTATCTGTCTATCTATCTGTCTGTCTCTCTGTCTGTCTATTTTTTTTTTTTTTTTTTTTTTTTTTTGTTTTTTTTTTTTTCTTTTTTTCTATCTATCTATCTATCTATCTATTAAAAATTCTATTTTTTAAAAGAATAGTTTAACCAAAAATGAATGTATCACATCAGGGGAAACTAACATTTATTTATGTATGTATGTATGTGTGTATGTATGTATTTATTTATTATATATATATATATTATATATATATATATATATATATATATATATATATATTTTTTTTTTTTTTTTTTTTTGAAGATGCTAGTTAAAACTTCTACAGTACACAAGTAAGATAAAAAAAAAATGTATACACAGTAGGACATCTGGGTCAACATCTTTTGTTGACCATGGAGAAAACCAATCATGATTGGCTGATAAGTCATCTTTTAGAAGCACATACAATGGTTTTACGAGAGAATAATAATTTTTTCGGATAATGTTTTTTGCAGATGTATATGAGAGCACAATTTCGACTATGATCCTGCCAAAAAGATGACCTCATCCCGTGCAAAGAAAGCCGGCCTGAAATTCCAAACAGGTGACATCATTCAAATTATCAATAAGAAGGATCCAAACTGGTGGCAAGTGAAAGGGTGGACAACTCCTCCACAGACTTCGCAGGACTCATCCCTTCTCCAGAACTTCAGGAAATGGTACGTTCTGACATGCATTCATTTTTTTTATTTTTATTTTTTTTTCTATATTTGATGACAGATTGACTTTTTCTTTGAAGTAACGGATTTAGTAATGTAATGTACATTTAAGATAAATCCTTGTCTTTCACAAGTTAAGCACTTTTCATTTTTTCTTCAGGCGTGTAGCAAGCAAAAGCAAAGCAACACAGGAAGCCAGTCAGTCAGTCTGCAGTCCCTTTTTGGCAAGAAGAAGAAATGCAAAGACAAAATACCTTGCCAAACACAGCTCAAGTTAGTGAAGCTCACTCCTCTAGCATTTTCTAAGGCCTGTTTCGCATCACATGCAGTGCATGTTCATTTTGAGAAAATGCTCTAATAACAATCTTTAACGAAATAGGTTTTTATGGATCAGCACACAAACTACTTGCCCCATTGTTTGTTAAAAAAAAAAATAATAATAATAATAAAAAAAATGTCTATAAGACTTGATTGCCAGGCACCACCACAAACAACATTATTTCTGTGGCTGCACTAAATCCAGTTGATTTAAGCTGTTGATATTCTTGCACTTTGGGTTTGTGTTTTCACTTCTCTGTGTATATTTCATTCATTAATATTTGGATGTAAAGATAGCCCTAATAATGTAAATTCGATTTCATAATGATGAATTGTAATAATTCTCAAATACCATCTCCCAATAACCAATTTATGGCTGTAATAAAAAAAAAAAAAAAAAATTAATACTTTATTTTCTGTACGAAGCACGAATGATGTCTGTGTTAAAGCACAACACGTGTCTGCTGTTGTAGAAACAGACCTTAGACAGTTGCTCTTGTCATGCATTAGCTAATGAATTTTTGTTTGGTTTTCTCTTCCATAGTCTTTGACCAGCTTGATGTAATATCCTATGAGGAAGTAGTGAGACTGCCTGCATTCAACAGAAAAACTCTGGTTCTCATTGGTGAGCATCATCATACCCATCTTTGACACAGCTCAGACCAGCAGGGAGCTCTTCACGATGACCTCACCCAGACTGTGATAATGTGTTCGTAAAATTGTAAATCCAGTCAAAGTTTTGGTCATAGTTTTTGCACATAGGTTTGGTATTCACCCCGCACATAGTGTTACCCATTAAGTATATTATAAAATGCTATAAAAAAATCAAATAAACCAATAATAGTATTATTTATTTATTTATTTATAAAATTATAAACAAAATAATAAATACTGTGTGATAATATTAGTATGTTTACTATATAAAAAACACTATATTATTTTTTTAAATACAAAGTATTAAATAAAAATAGAATTATTTTATAGTACACTTTAAAAATACAGTACTAACATTCACATTTTAATTTTTGCCAGCAAGTAAAAATATATGCACTGCAGGTTTTAGCGCTGCGTCAGTAAATGAAATGTCACAGTCTCGCATTTTGCTCTGAGCAAAACGGCAGAGCGTGCAGTAGCCTAGGTTTATGCTTTCAGTTTGAATGGAAATCTTATGCAGTTTTTAAACATTCAAATCGATCTAAAAAACCAACCTGCGGGCATTTTTTTATTTTGGTCAGGCATGCACACCTGTTGCAACACTTGTGTGCATGCCCTGGGATATAACGTGTTTACCCAGCAGCTATGACGATTTCTGCCTCTGAAATACCCGGCAAAATCTGGGAAAAAACAAAAAAAGTTGGCCCACTGATAAAACATAGATTCATGTACCAGTTAGATCTACAAAGATGAATCAAAAAAAAATATTTGGAAATGCATAGTTAATTGAAAAAGTTTACAGGCTTAAAAAATGTTATTTGCTCTTTTGCTGTTGTTAACAAAGGTGCACCTGGAGTTGGAAGGGCGCCATATCAAAAATGTTCACTGCTGAGCAGTAATCCGGAGAAGTTTGCTTACAACCCAGCACCAAGTATTGTACTGTCCAGCTGCATGCTTGCTCTTCTCTTTTTAATTTCTTTTAAATATTGAACTCCTTCCACCTGTTTTTTGAGAGTGTGAATATCCCCATAACCTGTTCACCGTCATGTCAAACCTTGTTGGATGTCAGGTTGACATGCTGTACCCATTTTTGTAGTCCTACTGTAAAATTGCATTTTTTTGTACACTATAAAAAAACATGATGTATTTAAAGCAAAATTAAAATTATCACGAATGTTTGTCATTTTTAAGAAAATCTATCCAAAAAACTAAGTTTGTTTGTAGTATGTTATAGTTTTAAAACTACGGGGCTTGTCAGTGTGAAGCAATATACAAATACATTTGAATTGAATGTGAGTTTATAATTGGAGGCTTTTTCATTCCACTGCACTGATTTTCCAATGTTTTTCTATGTAAACATGCTCTTAGCTGACTTCTATTAGTTCAACTTAAAAAAATAAAAAAACCTCATCACTAACATAGTTTTTTATTGCAGTTTTTGCATTAAAAAGGACAGTTTTCGAAAGCTTTTTTTCACTGCAAATTAGTTTCTTTCTTAAATTCTGGTTTTATTTGTCCTTTTTTGGTTTTTTACCAGTATTTGTATTATCATCATAAAAAAAAAACAAAAAGTTACATTTACTTGTAAAACAAAACTGCATAAGATATTAAGACTATAAGATATATATAATTTAGAGCTTCAGCTTAATTAAAAAATAAAATTTTCTTATAACAAAAAAGTCTTACAAATATCTTATTTGAAGACTATTTCCGGGAAAACAAAGGCGAAAATAATGAAAAAAAATTTAATGAATATCATACCAAAACATATATATATAGATATATATATCTATATATATATATATATATTTATATATTATAGATGATATTATATATAATATATTATATATAGTATATAATTTTTATTATTCTTTTTTTTTTTTTTTTTTGTGGTAGGGGGGGGACACCACTAGACCTTCATTTTTTGAAGAAAAGAGGAGGAAAATGGCACAAAGAATATTACTTTATTTCCAATGCTGAAAAATGACCAAAAAGGTATCATCGGGAATGAAGCTACTTGAATACGGGGGGGCAGTTTTCCAGGGACACATGTTCGGGGACTACAGATCGGAAACTGTCCACAAGATTCACGGAGCAAGGGAAAATCGCTGTGCCTGATGTGGGAACCGCAGGTAAATGCCACACTCTGTCAGTTTAATTTTAGTATAGCAATTAAAAAAATTTTCATAGGCATTGTGGTGATATGTTTTAGGAAGTTATCTCTCCATTTTTTTTATTGAACCTTCCAGTGTCACTATGTTAGCTTGGAACAGTGACTGGGTTTTTCTGAACTCTTTCTGTTTTCTCCCAGACACTGAAAGTGCTCAGAACGGCAGAGTTCGGTTCGTCCTCTTGTTGATATTCATTGCTCTCTAAAAACCCACCGGGGCCAATCAGGGTTAGGAAAACTGATTTAGTTTCAAAAAATATAACGGCCTCAGAAGCTCATTCCTAGCCACAAGCTTATGCCTAAATATTGTTTTATTTTTTACACATTTTTTCAGGTCAGAGGGGCGGTGCCAGGAACATCCAAAGGAATCCGATTTTGTGCCATCCTCAAGTGGGCCAAAAAACGTCATACTTTTTCGATGAAATGCTCATCAACAACGATGTAGATGAGAAGCGTTATAAGGGTGTGGAGGAACAATCGAGGGAGAGCATCCTCAAACCCCCGCAGTGGGGGGTACCCCAGTCTCCTGGGTGTTAATAAAAAACAACCCCCAATCCCTTGTCTTCCAAAAATTCACATATTTTTTTACGGAGTGGAAACGCCAACTTCAACCGTGGCCCGGCCTAATACCAGGCTGTTATCCAAAGAACCAGTTTTGCACATGAATGGCAAGTGTTTTTTAAAGAAATGTTTGGAAAAAAAACGCAATAAGTTTTAGTTCCTTTTTGTTTAAAATATGTGAAAATGATCTTTAGGATGAAGGGGGCGGCTTATAGTATTAAGCGATGGGGGACATTTGTTAGCGATGGCAAAAACAGGGGGGGAAAACCTTTAACTGTGAATTTCAAACAATACCCACTCAGTTCCTAAAAAGGTTTGTGGGTTTATTAGGAATCTTTCCCTGGAGGGGTTTTTCCTAGTTGTGTTTTTGTTACATTGTGGGACATGGTTGTCCTTCTTAAAATATAACTTAAAAAACATACAAAAACAAAAATAAAAATGTTTAAAACACACAAAGGAAATTGTCGGTAGAGTCTCCCCAATATTTGAAAAAAGGGCAGTTTTGTTTGTGTCCTGAAAATGGTTCTTTCGTACTGATATATGGGGGGATTTAACCCTCAAAGTCATTGATTAAAGGGCCACCTTTTCAAAAAAGAAACAAAACTGACATTAAAAACCTCTCCCTACCCACACTCCAACTGTTGAACTCTCTGTGTTAAAAGGAAAGGGGGAAAAAAAACATTACTGTGGGGGGGGGGGGGACAACCATTTTTATTTTCACGGGTTTTTTGCAATCGTTGTCTGTGATGAACATTTGAACGGTTTCAGCTCTTTCATAGATGTTGGTTTTGTGAAGTTCTCTGTGCTCAGTTTTTGTGGAACCAGGTGTTTCCTAAAGGGTTGATATTGAGGTTGTCAGGTCTTTTGCCGGCAGTAATTCTGTGTAGTTTGTAAATACTTCCTCCTTAGTTAATGGATGGTACCAGGGTATTATTTGTTTTTCCAGCTTTCCGCCTATTAATCATTTGTTGCTGATGAACGTCTTGCCATGCCTTGTGTACCGCTGTTCTAATCAAAATACTGTTTTTCTTAAAACACCAAACAATTAGGCTGATAAGTTTACAGATGCTTGTGTTGAATTAAAAATACATTCTCAGTTCCCCAAAAATCTGCACACTGATTTTTGATCACAGTGCTAGAAGGTATATTCCACTAAGCATAATAAAAAAAAATGTTTTTAATAATGTTTCTGTCTGAAGTGTGAGAGACAGGTTCACACATCATTTTTAAGGTCATGGTGAACTACAATACATGAAAATACATGGCTAGTATAACAGTGGATACAAACATGTTAAACAATGATATTCATATACCAATAAGAAAATTAGCCCAAAACTGGCCTTTTTATACCCTGTATTCAGATATCCTGGGCAAAGTGCCTGCACTATTTTTTGAATTTCGTTTTTTTTTTTAATCACTGTAGTTCTTTTTCTGTTTTTGTCATTTATTATAATCATAAATTCAACCAGCGGTTATATATGTTTGTATGTGTAAGTGTTAGCATGTCACTAAATTCATTATCTTTTAGAAAACATATCTTTTTAGTAACCTTTAGTAGTATCTAATCTATCTAGTCTGACTAATTTGTTCTTGGTACAGTATGTTGATTTCTGAAGCACTTCAGAAGTACCCCTTTCTTATCTTTGCGGGTAAATTGAGCTCTTTCTCTACTGATGCCTATTCAAAAGTATTTATGTATTCTGACTAAACATTGCAATGCAACATTTATATTACAAATATTCATCATATTGAATGTTTCACTAGAAAACCACTTTTTTCTTTTTGGAGGGATTTTAAAGAAATATTCCATATTGAGAGAGAGAGAGAGAGAGAGCAGACAATCTAACCATCCTAATGGATCATGGCATTGAGTCATTAAGTGTCTCTGCTGACCTCGTGTGGGCCTGGAAAAATGACATAACAATTGCATTTTATGGTTATTGACACTAGAGGACCCTATAGGATCTCTATGGGAAATCTATAAGGGTTTATATATATACATAGTAATATATATATATATATATATATATATAATATCTATATATATATTATATATATATAGATAATATATATAATATATATATATATATATATATATATATATATATATAACCCTTATAGATTCCTATTTCAAGTCTGATATTAAGGTTCTTGTATGTTTGAGAACTGAAGCAGTGTGTATCAAGGTGGTCAATATGATCAAATGGATTTTGATGGAAAGGGACACACGTCTTTCAGCTGTATCAGATATCTGTCCATGTCATGCATTAATACCACTCATATGTCTGTATGCAGAATGTAGATTGTGAGTTTCTACCATATTTCCTTCTACGCACTAAAACATACGGCCTTAAGACTTGAAGAAAAGCTGTCACATCCAAACTACCCTGATCTGTAAATTCATGATGCTTCTTTTAAATGTATACAGACTATTTACTAAACAGGGCAATAAATCAATGTAATACCGCAATCCCATAAAAGCACCAATGGGAGTGGAAATTGTTAATGCATTAAGTAACAATAATGCATTATTCTTCCTTATTCTTAAGTGTTTCTTTCATATTTAAATGTTCTCTCTTGTAAATAAACTGAATTTTATTCACAGCCAGAGCAAATTGCACATTTTAAGTATATAGATGGAACTTTAATAAATAGTTTTAAGCAACTACTTAAAAAAACACGTTTATAAAAATCAAAATTACGCTTTTGAATGAATTGATATGAGCTGGTTGATGTTAGTGTGTAGTACTCCCGTGTCGTCCTGTGAGACCGCTATAGATAGCAGCTGTCTGACTGACGTCACAGGAAGCTCAGAGACTAATCTGATCTGATGAGGGCTGTGCCTTTGCCATTAACTAGATATTTCATTTTATTTTAGACAGTTTGCTGCCTGAATTGTGTCTATACTGGGATCCTCGTTATCTTTTTAAGCTCGCTGAGGATGGCTGAGCCAAGTGGGAGATATCAGCAGGTGAGTGAGTTTCCACTGTGACTCGACGCGGTTATTTTTAAAGCAGACCTGCGGCCGTGAGGCGCCTCCACGGCGGGAGAGTGTGTCGGGAAACTCGAGGCTCTTCACAGGATTCGGGCCGCAATGTGTTGAAATTAATAACTCGTCCATTTAAATAGTAGCGGAATGACATAACACATAGTTTGCGCTCATCTCTGAACATAATGTGTTTAGCCAGTCGTTATTAAAAGTAGTTGCTAATGCAATTGATTCTTGCTTACGTCAAAGTTTTCATTCATACAATATTAAGACTTACGGGAGTCATTTAACAGTCCCGTGCAGGGGCAAGTAAACGTAATGCAGAGATATTGCAGATTGGCATATATTCATGGAGCAGGAGCCTGGTCTGTTTAAATTTATAAGTTGACAAAATATTTGATTAGATCACTGAACTAGTACAGGCCTATGTAATGTAATTTCGCACCACGGCAGTTTTAAGTGTGTAATTAAGAACCATACTAGCACAAGGGATATATGAAATTTGGTCCAAGGTTATTACACTAACCTTGTTTTAAGAAAAAAAATGGTAATATACCATGGTACTTTTGATCTACTATAGATATGAAGATTGTCATGTCCAAGATGCTTCAAATAACAGGCATTCTGTTTGTGGGAACAACGATGATAAAACATGTCTCAAAAACCATGGTATTCCATGAAAATACGTTTTAAAGATATGTAATCATCTGAAAAACAATTTAACTACGTATAATCCAGGTTCCTTTGAACCTTGTAAAGCCCTGAATATAAATGCCTGATTATGATAGTCAGAAACAAAAAAATCTAATGTTTTGGAATATAATAAACAATATCATATACATACTGTATATATAATATAGATATATATATATATATATATATCTATAATATATATACTATATATATATTGTATAGCCATATATATATCATATAAAATCAAATAAGTAAATAAAATAAGCTTTAATAAATCCCTTTCTGACTCGTGGCTTTATGGCCCTTTAAGTATGATATAGTGAGAATATGGCGCTTATACTTTGAGGAAAATATATACCCAGTTTTATTCAGAGGCCCAAATTGAGCACCGAGATGCACATTTGTATAGATTGTTGTCTTTATATGTTTGAAAGAAAAATGGTGATCACTTAGTAAAATGTGATCATAAATCAATGATACCTTTTTGTAACAGTACAGTCAGACTACTTATCGTAAAATGTTTCAGTTCAGGTTTGCTTCGGGTCCAGTAAATGTTTATCTTTGAAATATTTCTTAATGCTTAATAATAAAACGCATGTCCCACACCATGAAGGTGAACATATTTAGAATTATACTAAGGGACTTTTGCTTACTAAAAAACTATAAACTTTGAATCAGAGAGTAGAAGGCATGTAGTAGATTTTGTGCAACAGGTTTTTCATGCAGTTTTGATCTTGCTGATAATTTAGAGGCTCAAATTTGATACAGATAGGATTTAGGGTTATTATTGTTAATACTGATACAAAAGGTATAATCCTATTTCAACCTGTTGTATTATGTGACTGTTTACTTCATAAAACATAAATAAATTCTGAATTAAATCTTATTTAAGCCAATTTTCCAACCGTTTTATGAAATGGTGAAGGCGAGCACTTCTGGAACAAATGTGACTGTTTAGTGTGTGGCCACATGATGAGTGTAAATGGCAAGTCTGTGAGTTTAAACTTGAGTTACATTGTCCATAGTGTGCATTTTTAGTGGGGCATTTAAACTGACACCACTGATATTTAAATTTAACACATTAATATTTTGCTTTACAAAAGAAGCATCTCATATTTCCACTTGCTTTATGACAAGAGTTTGTATATGCCAGACAATGTCACAGTCAAACTCAGAAGGAAAAGGGTTCAGGTTTTCATGCAGCCAGTGACTCTCTTGTGTCACGCAGCTGCCCAATGAAGAGGAGCCATATGAGGGGAGCTCATGGTGGCCAGTGATCCGCTCCCCCCTTACAGTAGCATTGCAGCTGATAACGCAGTTATGCAACATTTAATAGTGCCCAATGCAATCCATTGTTATCTTCTGTTTTTCCATTTCGTTTTGTTGGAAGGGGGGTTCTATTTTAAAGGTTTAATATTGAATTTGAATAATCAACAGAATTTCTAAACATAATGTGAAATCATAGTGCACACCATGCATTTTTTATATTATGCCAATAACACGTGAGTAATCACCATTTGTATTTTTTCCCTTCTACTCAGCATATTTTGATTACAAAGACGATGCAAGCAAGCATTTCCCAAGCCCCCCATCTTATAATGTAGGCCACATCTTTACCATCGTATCGTCTACGAGGCTGCGAGAACCAAAGCAGAGGCTACTGTGCCCACTGTGGTCAGGCCGGTAAGTTACAGAAATCTACACCCATTATTCGCCTCCAGCTCTGGGAAAAAAAAAATCCCCCTTAACATCACCACAGGAAATACTGTTTTAATGTATGTCGTCGTTGTCCCCTGTTCACTGCTCGTTTCTCTGCCACACCCTGCTTGCGTACAGCACAGGGAGCGTCTGGACACCACTCGATGACGTAACTCGCTGTGTGCTGGAGGTACAATGAGAGTGTGTTGTGAGACTTGGGGTAAAGTGTGGTGTGGAGGTGATGTCCGATCTAGGAAGACCCCAGGTCCCCTGTATTCTGGCTTAAACCGGTTACATGTCTTGACTAGGGAATAAATGTACATTTGGTTTTTGTAATGTAAATTTGCTGCACAGATACTAATCTGCACTAATACAGCCATTTGCATAGTTTGATTACGGTTATTAGCATTTGGATAACAGCACTACATTGGTGCTTGTGCTTTTCAGGCCGTGAAATGTTTGCCCCCGGTGTCGTAGTTTTCAGATGTGATGATAGTTAAGTGCTATATAGATATCTGAAATATTTTTTCTGGAGATATTTTGCTATTTGAATTTGATATGGTCTGTGGAAATGATCTGTGGGTGATTTGGCACAATCATCAAAGCTTGTAGTTTCGTTCAGTCAGAACAACTTTTAAGGAAGCTCAAAAATGTTTGATGAAGTGGAATCATGATCCTGCAGCATGGATCAGACTCAATCAAAGCTCATCGTTCTGAAAAGCAAGGTGCGGAATGTTATGCCCCTTACCATACTGTTGATGCCGTGTCCAGTGCGGATGACACAAAAAACAATAAAAACCCATTACAAAACGAGGCAGTTGTTGCTCCATTGGGGACATAATGACTGGTTATAATGACTTATACTGTCTTTTTACGCATTGCGTTGCATCGTGCTGCGTAACCATAAAACTAATGTCTGCATTTGTGATCTTGAGAAATGGACAAACAACAAGCTGCTCAAAACTTGCATTTGAATCATCAAAGGCAAATTCTTTAAATATGCAAAACTTAAATAAAGAAGATTTCTTTGGGTTTAAGACTTTAGTTTTCTTTACAACTTTAGGATCTTATCTAGTCACGAACAGCTTTGTAACACTCCAAAGAGAAAGGGAAACTTGAAAGGTCACATCATAGACCCATTTTAAGTATAGTAACAATAAAATTTTCTTAGGGAAATTCTGCATGAGGTGTGAAACATTTCCCTGCTCTGATTTCACATTAGATTCAAGTTTTGTTTAAAATCTCACGGGTTCTATGCCGTGAAATGTGTGCCTTTAGACTGTTTTTGCACTGTTAAGCCTCCTTCTTAGAGAGCACCGCTGTCCACACATCTGCACACATGCAGCCAAATATCTTTAGTAGTACAAACGTTGCTCTTTTTTTAGGCACTTTGCATGTCCAGCTAAAAATGCTCTAACTTTATAAAATGTGTCTCAAGACTATATTTTATACTTTTCCCGTTGTGATATTTGAAGCCCCCCCTGAACTTTTGTCTGATAGGGTGAGGTGAACCCCAAACAAGTTTCATTTCGAAAATATAGATTTTTAGAATACTCTTTTTAAAACTATATATTTTTGCTCTTCCCTTTGAAAACTTCCACAACACTAGGCAAGATCTCATCACACCTTCCATTCTTCTATAGTATTTGAAAGTGTTGATTTTTAGGTTGCTATTTTTAGAATATGACTCCTGTGATGTCTAAATTTGAGATTCTCTTGTTTTAAAGTCAGCAAAAAAATCCAGAGAAATGTCACTACCTCATCACACTCATGGTTGCTGATTTGAAGTACTGTTCTGCTTTAGGATACTTTCACGACAAGCACTGTTTGTTGCACGACTGGGTCCTTTTAATATGCATAGAGTTCAGTTTGGATTAAATGTTTTCTTGGGTGTGAACCGTGCATGAGTCTGGTTTTAAAAGCTGGCATGTGGTACGGTTCAGGAGAAACTCCAGTGCATTTATCTGCCAGTCTCCAGCAGAAATTGAATTCTGTGTATTTAAGGCTGCAACTAACAATTTTGATAACAGATTAATTTGTTAATTATTTATGTGATTAATCACATGAAAAATACAAAAAATAATTACGATTAAGTATTAAAAATAATGATACTTGTTTATTTATGTGATTAATCACATGAAAAATACAAAAAATAATTACGATTAAGTATTAAAAAAAAGATACTTGTATTTCAGGTAAACAATATAGTGAATTTGTTTTATAAAAGCTATGTGTCACCCCTAAAAGAGTGTGGGAAAAGGTGAGTTAAAATGTACAATGCTTGCTTACAATCACTGTAATGATGCTAACGTCATTGCAATGAGAAATAGTATCTAACGCCTCTTTCTATTGCATGTGAGTAATGCCTGAAAACATTATCTAATGTACAAACCATCATTAACAGACAAACCAATGGTGTCAATTTGTTGACGGTGTGATTGGAATTGCATTGCAGCTGTTGTCAGATACGATGCAGTTGGCTGCTTCATCTTTCACAGCAGTTTCTTTTGCAAACTCTCCATTACTGTCCTTTTACATACATATGGAGTCAAATGCTCCGAACCTAAGGTATAATCCTTTCAAACGCCATTAAACTACACGATTCCATTTGTTGTCTTGACTGGAGTAGCTCTAGTGCATGGGAGTAAATTGAATGGGCATCTGTAATACTGTGTATCCAGTATAGACGGCGTCAGTAATTATAAAATGGGTTCTATTTGCTTTTTGATGCCCAAGTGTAAATAGTCAGCTAGTGGGGCAGCGGCTTGTAGTAGACAATCATGTTTAACCATCCTTGATGGTTTGCTCTAGAGGAGGATGTATAAAAAACTATATGTTTTAATAAACAAATAATCTTCTATAATGAGATCAGAAAAATGGTTTCAACAATCAAGGAAAATTGTTTTGATTTCTCATGTTATGACCCCTTTTAAACTATCTCCCGATTCTTGTGTTTTAGCCTTGCTTTCCTCTTTCTGTCTCTGTTACAGATTTAGATTTGATGGACATCTCTGTCTCTGTATATTTTCCTGCAGGATGAATGATTTTGTGGCCAGAGATGACTTTGAGGATGCTGACCATCTGCAGATAGGCAACGATGGCATTTTCATGTTGACACATTTCAGTAAGTGTTTTGAGGAGAACAGGTTATCCATTCCATCTCTATCTTCTTTTATCTCCTTCCCATCAAGCGGGAAAAAGTACAAAAAGAAAATGCTGGTGATGAGGCTCATGTTAAGTCGTTTTTTTTTTTTTTTTTTTTTTTAATGGGAATAACCGTTCCAACGTAATCTTTAGAAAATCTAACATTTCTGATTTCAATTTTAAAATCTATTTTTTCCTCAGTGGCATTCCTCTTCAACTGGATTGGCTTCTTTCTATCATTTCTGTCTGCCTTACAACCTCAGCAGCTGGGCGTGTATGGCGCCTTATCTGGGTTTGGTCTGTCCCTCATCAATGATTCTCATCGTAACGGTACGCTTCCACCTAGACAGATGCGCTCATTTTACACATTAGGATTTATATAATAGTATATCTATTGGGTAACCATTTTAGCTTGGCTGGGTTAGTGAGAACATTCTAAAGCACATTACCACCCCCCATTAGTAGTCACCACAACAGCTAGAATCTGACTAAATGATTCAAACATGCTGTAATGCATTGTAATGTGTTTTCTTCATGACATTACAAGCCTGGACATGAGGACATCTCTTTCTCACTCTTCCTCTCTCTTTTTCATTCTCAGTCTCTCTACTTATTTCCCTGCTTACTTTGAATGGACAGTACTGGTTATGGTGGGTGTGTTCTGGCACTTGTGAGTATGAGTGCACAAACACAACAGTTTTTTTTTTTTTTTTTTTTTGTTTTTTCTGCTTACAACTGAAGTTCCTTGTGTGAAATGTTTTGCTTGTAAAGTAGCTTGTGTGCTGTATCAATAAATGCTAAAAATGTGTCTGTTTTTCTAGTGAAATGACACCTTGAGCATTGAAAAGATGTACATTGTCGGCTCAGTTCAAAGGCCGTTTAAAAAAAGGGCTAAGCACTGATATGAGTTTTTATGACCTACAGGCATCCTGCTCTTTCCTCAGAGGCTTTATTAACTATGCTAAGATCCGAAAAATGTCAGACTCGTTTTCTCTACTCTTCCACGGACCCAGAGTTCTCTCATCTATTAAAGGTAAATATTTCTGAGCAAATATGAATATTCCCTTATGAGAACCCCCCTTCTTAATATTTAAAGGCAGATATATATTTTTCATATTTAAATATAAAATGTGTGTGTGTATATATGTATATGTGTGTGTATGTATATGTGTGTATGTGTATATATATATATATATATATATGAATATGAACATGAACAGAAAAGGAATAACGAGTCAGTGAACAAAGCTGGAAGGGTCATATCAAAAGCTGCAGTGATTATTTTGTGTGTCCACCAGCTGCTTAAGTACTAGAGTGCATCATCCTTATGGACTGCACCAGATTTACCAGTTCTTGCTGAGATGTTAGCCCACACTTCCACCAAGGCACTTGCAGATTCTTGAACACATCTGCGGAGACACATGGTTACACGTGGTTTGCCCCTGCAAGGACGATCAGCTGTGCTTCCTGTCTCCCTGAAGCTCCCTGTGTTGGGCAGCTTATACTTACAGACACTGCAGTTCCACAGGTGTATGTGTTAGCTAATTTGGATTTTACAATGTAAACTTTAAAATACAGTATCCTGAAAAGGGCACATTGGGTTTGGGTTGCACATGCCATATAAAGGCATTGTCCATGTTGCAGGTCAATAGTGCAGTGACCATACGAGCTTTTGTGTTCAGCAGCAAGCATGCATTTTGGAACATCTCTGGAATAGTTTATAATAATGACTGTCCAGTCCAGTAAAGGGAACAACATGAATAAATGATATCTGTACTTTTTTTTAATCTCCTCTAGTCACTTGCTGGAAATGAAGCGTTCTTGGGGCTATGCATTGAGCTTCGATCGTTGACCCCGTGGGGAAAATACATTAAGACAAGAAAAGAAAATCCTCTTCCATCTCCGCGCTGTGTTTCTACTCATCTGAAAAGAAGACCACGGAACTGCAGAGCATTTTTTTCTTTCTTTCATTTTTTTCCCACTCTGCTTTTGAAAATGCATTTTGGGTGTCAGATAGCAAGATACTCTTTTTTACATTTTCTAGATGGATAGTGGATGCTAACAGCTCTATACCTGTTCCTGAAATCATTAGTGGTTTTGATGTTGAGTGCTTATTTGCTCTTTTCAAGTCTGTAATGTATTAAAAAAAACCTTGTTTGTAGTACAGGCATGCACTATGCTCCCTGTTAACCAGTAGTTGGAAGTCTTGCTTTTTTTATTTCTGTGTGTGTGTGTGTGTTTGGTGTTTTCTAGTCTGAAAGGCAACCAGTCACTTGCATGGTCCTCCATTCATGAAGAGCTTTCTCTTTGTGAATGGCAGTGTGAAATGAATTGCCATCTTAAACAGTCATGGCTTTTCTTCTATTTCTCGTTTCTACTGTTTCTCTGTTTCTCTCTACCTCCTTACAGACATGAAAGTAAAGTTACTGTATTTTAGTTGTCATTATTGATGTTGGTTCAGACGTGGTTTAATTGGTCGTGTTATTTCGTTCAAACGGCTTATTAATAACAAAATTATTATCAAGGCATATTTTCTTTAAAGATCCAGGAAATGGCGTGAATGGCATCTACGCATCAGTAAATGTATAGTGTTACACTTACATTTGGCCCCTTTTGAGAACTTGCACTTGTCCGGAAGAGAACTTTAGTATTTGCATCAAACATTTTTCTTTTTATATACTATAGCGTGCACAGTTTTTTTTTTTTTCCTACCTTTGAATATACATTAGCCGGATGTCCTCTTCTCCCCCACCTGTGGGCAGTGGCCGGGAATGGGGCCCGTTTGATCTCTCGCTGTCTAATCTTGCATTATTTTGTTGTGGCTGTCTCTCTTGTCCACCTTGGTTCTCATCATGACACAGGAAGTTACTCTTTTGTGTTTTGTTTTCCATGCAGCTTGTGCGGTCGCCCTTATTTGATTCCAATGGCTGGCACCTGTATTTGGCTTGTAAATAAGATACTGCTATTAAATTTCTCTGGTGTTCAAGTTTACTGGAAAGGTTTGGTGTAATCTTTGTTGGAAAGTGATGTATACACAAGAATTTGAGTAAACAGTTTGAAAGTAACGTTGCAATAGAAACTTTGATGAACTTTATACCTATGTGAATTGTAATTATTTTATCATTATATTTTAAATTAAAAGGAGGCTGACAGCTTGCGATAGCAACGATGGGCAATTTTCATGTTGACATGTTCAGTAATTGTTTGAGGGGACCAGGGTATCCATTCCATCCTCTACTTCTTTTATCTTACTTCCCCTCAAGCGGGAGGAAAAAAAGTACAAAAGAAGGAAAAATGCTGATGCTGAGGCTCATTTAGTCTTTTTTTTTTTTTTTTTTTTAATGGGAAGAAAAACCGTTACCGAATCTTGAGGAAAATCTACACATTTGATTTCACATTTAAAAGTCTAATTTTCTCAGTGGCATTCCTCTTCCAACTGGATTGGGCTGGATTCTCTCTTCATTCTGCGTTACAACCTCAGCAGCTGGGAGTTTATGGACGCCTTATCTGGGGGGGGGTCTGCTCATCATCAAATGGAATTTCTTTCTCGGACGGGTGACGATTCCACCATAGGATAGATGCAAGTCTCATTTACACGCACCGTAGATTTATGATAGATAGTATAATCTATTGGTTAACCATTTTAGATTGGGCTGGGTTATAGTGGGAGAGAAATTTCTAGGAAGACACATTACCCCCCAATTAGTAGTCACCACAACAGTTAGAAGTCTGGACTAAAGATTCAAACATGCTGTTTAATGCGTAGTAATTCGTTGTCTTCATGGACCCCCCAAATTTTTTACGAACAGCCTGGACATGAGGACATCTCTTTCGCCCTATTCCTCGCTCTTGTCAATTCTCAGTTCTCTTACTTATTTCCCTGCTTACTTTGATGGACAGTACTGGTTATGGTGGGTCGTTTCGGGCACTTGGTGAGTATGAGTGCACCAAACCACACAGTGTTTTTTTTTTTTTTTTTTTTGTTTGTTCTGATTACACCTGAAGTTCCTTGGTGTGAAATGTGTTTGCTTGTTTAACGTAGGTTGTGCGGTGGTGTTGTATCAATAAATGCTAAAAATGTGTCTGCTTGCCTTAGTGAAATGACACTTTGAGGCATTGAAAAGAGTGTACATTGTAGGCTCAGTCAAGGACTCCCCGTTTAAAAAGTCGGGCTCTCCACGTTAAAGCAACTGATATGAGTTTTTATGACCATCACTAGGCCATCTGTGCTCTTCCTCAGAGGCTTTATTAACTATGCTAAGATCCGAAAAACTGTTCAGGACTCCGTTTACATACTTCCATTCCAGCCGGACACTGGAGTTCTCGTCATCTAGCAAAAGGTAAATACTTTTCTGAGCAAATATGAAATATTACCTTAGGAGAAACCCCTTCTAAATATTATAAAGGCAGACTCTTATTTTTCAATTTAAATATAAAATGGTTGTATGTATAAATGGTAAATGTGTGTTGTAGTATGTGGTGTAGTTGTATATATATATATATATATATAATGCATATGAACATGACCAGAAAAAAGGAAAATCAGGAATAACGAGTCAGTGAAACAAAGCGGGGGGGTCCGTAGCAAAAGCTTGCAGTGAGGTATTTTTGTGTGTTACACCAGCTGCGTTTACAGTTACTAGAGTGCATCATCCTAGAGGACCTTGCACCAGATCTAACAATTCTTGCTGAGATGTTTGCCCCACCACTTCCACCAGGCACTTGCAGATTTAGTGCTTGTTTGAACACATCTGCGGAGACCACATGGTACACACACGTGGTTTGCCACTGCTGAAGGGCGACGATCAGCTAGTGGGCTTCTGTCTCCCTGATAGCTCCATGTCTGGGCACACAGCTTATATTCACAGATCACTGCAGTCCACACAGGTTTTTGTCGTGTTAGCTGCTAATTGGATTGGATTTTACCAATGTAAAACTTTTAAAATACAGTATCCTGCGAAAAGAGGGCACATTGGGCTGGGTTGTGGTTTGCACATGCCATTAAAGGCATTGTCCAGTGTTGCAGGTCAAATAGTGCAGGTGGACCATACAGAATTGTGTGCAGAAAAAGAATAGCATGCATTTGGGGCGAACATCCTCTGGACTAGGTTATAATCATGACGGTCCAGTCCAGTTAAAGTGAACACATGAATAATTGATATATGTATTTTTTTGTAATGCTACTCTAAGTTCCCACTTGCTGGGAAATGTGAATCAGTTTTTGGGGCTTGCATCTGAGTCGTTGACCCAGGTGGGAGGGGGTGAAAATACATTTAAGAAGAAGAGCAATCCTATCCAAATGTTATCTACTCATGTCTGAAAAGAAGACCACGGAGACTGCAGACAGAGCATTGTTTTTTCTGTCTTCATTTTTTCCCACTCTGCTTTGAAAATGCCATTTGGGTGTCAGATTAGCAAGATACTCCTTTTTACATTTCTAGATGTATAGTGGATGATAACTCTAGCTCTAACCTGTTCTGAAATCATTAGTGGTTTGATGTTTGAGTGCTATTTGCTCTTTTCAAGTCTTGCTAATGTATTAATACAAACCTGTTTGTCGTACAGGCTATGCACTATTGCTCCTTGTTAACCAGTAGGGGGGAAATAAACAAAAAAAAGGAAAAGAAGTCATTGCTTTTTTTTTTCTTGTGTGTGTTGGTTGGTGGTGTGTATGTGTTGTGTTTTCAGGTGACGGTTGACAAGAAGGCAAACCAGTCCTGCTGGTCTCCATTCATGAAGAGCTTGTCTCTTTGTGGAATGGCAAGCGTGCAAATGAACTATTGGACTCTTCCAAACAGGTCAAGGCTTGTCTTCTTCTTCCTCTTTTACTGTTTCTCTGTTTCTCTCTACCTCCGTCACATGACATGAAAGTAAAGTACTGTCTTGTAAGTTTGTCATTATTGATGTGGTTCAGCAGTGTTTAATTGGTCGATGTTAGTGCGTTCTTTTTCAACGGCTTATTAATAAACAAATGTATGCTCAAGGAATATTCTTAAAAGTATCACAGGGAAAGGCGGGGTGCAATGCGCACATCTAGCAGCAGTACTGTATAGTGGTTTCAACTTTAAATTGGCCCATGTTTTGAGGAAATTGAAACTGTTCAGGGAAGGAATGAGAAACTGTATTATTTTCATTCAAAAACATGTTTCTTTTGATCCTATAGAAATGACACATTTTTCCGACCTTGAATAGATAATTTACGCAGGATTCTCTCCCCCACCTTGGTGCAGGGGCCGGGGTGATAGGGGCCAGTTTTGATTCTCCGCTGTATAATCATGCAGATTTTGTTGTCTGTGGCTTGTCTGCTCTTGTCACCTCGGGTCTACATCATGGAACAGGCAAAGGTAATCTTGGGTGTTTGTTTCCATGCCAGTAGCTTTTCGGGTCGCCCTTTGAATTCCCTATGGGTGCACAATGGGATTGCTTGTACATAGAGTATCGTATTAAATGTCTGGTGTTCCCCCGTCTTATGGAAATGTTGGTGTTCTTTGTTGGAAGGTGAGGTATTTATACACAAGCATTTGAGGGGTAGTAACACATTTTTCAAGTCACTTTGCCATTAAAACTTGTGATGAACCTTTATCACTGTACGGATTGGTGTTAAATATGTTATCCTTAGTATTTGTAATTAAATATTATCAGTACTTACATGCCTATGATACTTTGCGACTTTGTAGATGTCGAGTCATGAAATGTTTAAACTTTCTTTTTTTTTTTAATGGTTTAAAACCTTTTAAAAATATGGAGGTAAATATAATGACCAGGGGCATGTTTCTAAGCACTAATTCGCTTGCCGGTGTTTTTGCATTATTTCTGAAACTCATTATATTGCCATTTTTCTAAACAGCAAAGACCTTGTTGAGAACAGAAAAGATATCTGTTACTGACGGGCACGGGGATTCAACTGTAGCCGCTCGGAAGTGGCTGAGCCAAATAAAAAGAGGTCTGACCTGGCTTTCGGGAGGATGTAGATGAAAACATATCACGTGTCTCAACGTAAGGCACAAGTTCTGTTGCGGTGCGGCTGGGCCTATTGACACAGCCCAATTATCATGGCCGCGCACTGTGAAAGTAAGAATCTGTGGAATGTGCAATATTACAACAGTGGTTTTGAAACAACGCAGATAGTTTCTGTTGGCCTTAATGAGCTCCGTGATGTTTGCGCTTTGCCATCTACTGCTTCTGAATGCATGTGTAGTTGGGTTGTATGCGAGGGGGGGTGGGTAGGGAGCAGGACACAGGCGGGCTGTTGCCGGGGATTGGCAGGTTTGGGGGTGAAGCAGGTGCTGGTGTGAAAACCAGCAGCTGTGCATTCCTCAGCCTGGTGGGGATCTTGCATGGGGGAAGCGCACAAGCATTATCATAACAGACACTATACTACCACCAACAGTCAATCTCCGCAACACACAACCACTCATGCCACTGGACCTCCTAAATATATCCAGGCGGGCTTCCAAGAAGGGGACCACCAGAGTCCCATTTGGATTGGAGGGAGGTTAGGGGGTGACTGTGACAGGTTAGCGTCTGGGGGGTTGTGGGGGGCACAAGTGTGTGTGTATATATATGTTCATGTTAGGGAAAGGAAGTCGTTGGCTTGAGGATGTGGTTCGAGAGTTGTGACTCCTAACCCTAAAGGTCGTGTGGGTTTGGGTCTCGGGCCGGGCCATCCCACGGACTGAGGTGCCCTTGGCAATGCAGTGACACCCGGGCCACCGCAACCCCAGGCGCTGCCACACTGCTACGGTGTGGTGTTGGTAATTGTGGTGTATGTGTGCCCTTTGGATGGGTTAAATGCAGAGGCACGAATTCTGAGTAGGGGTCACCCATACTTGGATGTATGTCACTTCACTTTCATTTAATTGAAAAATGTTAACATTCTACCAAAATAAAGGTGGGTTTTCAAAGGAGGTTTTTGCAAGTGATGCCGATAACGGCGTGGAAAAGGGGGAAACAAAAAATTTTTTTCTTAATATGAAGAAACATTTTAATCATCTAAGATAGCCCGGTCAGTGGGTATTTTAGAAGATATTGAGGTTACTATTTGGAATTTCTTGTGATTTAAAAGTCTCAGTCATTTAGTTTTTGTCATTTAGTACTTTATCTTTAGATTTCATGTTTAGTTATTATTAGTTTCTTAGATTTTTGTGTTGTAGTACTGCCGCTAACTAAATTAAAATAATAAGTTTGTCGGAGTAACCTATAAAGGTACAATAGCCAATATAAAAGTTTTTTTTTATGAATTTGCTCATTTTTTCTAGAGTTTTATCTATATTACAGTTAATGTTATTCTTAAGTAGTGATAAGAGGAGTCGTACCATAACAATACTAATAAGTACCACCCCTACGATTTGGGTATTAAGGATGCTAATCAGATGTTAATATTATGGGTTACTAATAAGGAAGCAGGACAACCATTCTCAAAAAAAAAAAAAACATAAATATAACAAAAATAAATAATGTGAAAATGGCCAGTACTATGTTATAGTTGTTGGACATGTACCATTTTTTGTTTTTTTCTTTTGTTCTTTTAAACATTCTTCAAACAACAACGTCCATAGTACAACTACATACCATCTGATCACATTTGAACCATGCCATCAATTTGCAGAAACATGTAGCAGGGTCATACCATGCATTGTCTGCTTGTATGTATGGATGTATGTAATGTATCGATTGATGTATCCCCCCAGTGAATCTTGCCACGGGCAGAGTACTGTTTTTGCGGACAACAATGGGTCGGTGTAAATTAACCACTTTTTCTTTTTACACACATTTGCCTTAAAGTGCAATGGAATAACCTTCTGTAACAAGATTAATAATCAGGACCATGGTACTAAATAATATATAAAGAGTACCGTGGCTGCTGTAAATTGTGATCTTTTTTTTTAATGTAAAAGCGGGGTGGGGCGTGGTTGTAAATTACCATAGATAATATGGTAATCATCCAAGACACATGGTATGGATGAAAGTATCTGGGCTATACCCTCTGATAGTAGACGCGGTACCATGGTTACAGTCTCAGCACTTAGTATGTTAAAGGTGGAAGGCGGGGGGCTCTTTCGTGATCTATGAGTCAATACAGCCCCCCACCCATCCCCCCAGACAAAGGTGGGCATTAGAGTGTTTTTGTTTGTGTGTGTGTGTGTGTGTCGGTTGTTTCTTTGTGCTGATAAAGTCAATTCGAAAGGTGCAAAAGACTCTCAATGAATGGTTACCGTGGTTTTGTGAGGGGGTGACCAGTTAAAGGGATGTAAGATGGACAGGCCCCGAGGCGTATTGGCGACTCATTGGTTAGTTTGCTTTTTTGAGGCAAGTTTTGTATTCTGCTTCACAACTTGCTTTTCCGCATGTCTCTTCGCATCACTGTTTAGGAACGGCCGTCGTTGTTGTTCTTCAACATTCTGTATGTTTTGCTCAGCTTGGTATCCACCGTGGATTCGGCTCCTGCACTCACGTTTTTTGTCATATTAAAATGTGTTTATAGGTGCAGTTGTTCATAACTTTTTTTAATTTGTTGAGGCCCATTGCCCCATCAGTAAAAGTTCAAGAACCTTTCATCGGACAACGAACCCGAAATGTGCCAATTTTGAGTCCATTTTTTGAGGACATGTTATAATATCTTTATTATTATTTTCAATGCACAAATAGTTGTCCAAAAAGATTATCTGAACAGTTATGCACTTACACTGTATGGACTATTTACTTTACTGTAGTGTATTTGGGTTTTTTGTTCTTTATTTTGTCATTCAACATTTGTTATGATAAAAGCTAATTCAAAATGTCAACCAACAACAATGGTATTTGTATCACTGATTCACTTTGGTAATGTTTGAAAATTTTTTGTTGTTGGGGCTTTTGTTCTTTGGTATTGTTTTCAGATTTAAAGGAATAATAAAGACTAATTTTAACTCGGTTTTTGTTTCAAACTTTTAAATGAATGTATTTATGTTATTATTACTCCTGTAGAACCACCAGATGAGTATTTGTTTGTGTTTGAAACATTTAAGTGTGTTTTGTCCATACACTGAACGTCAGGTTTTGTTTTTTGTGGTTTTGATTTTTACTTGTTTTTTTTTTTTGTGTTGTTTTTGTTTTTTTTTGTGGGTTCTTTTTTTTTCACCCAGAAGAAAAAAAAGTGTTGTTTGTTTGTGTTTTTTTTTTATGCCTTTTTTTTTGTTTTTGTTTTTTTGTATGTTGTAGATTGAAATGTTTGTTTCTTGGGGTTCATTTTTTTTGTGTGGGTTTTGTGTTTTTTTTGTTTTTGTTTTGTGGTGGTTGTTTGTCCGTTTTTGGTGTTGTTTTTTTTCGTTTTTGTTTTGTGTTTTTTTTGGTGTTTTATGGGATTTTTTTTCTGGTTGCAGGGTTTTTTTTTTTTTTTTTCTTTGTTGTTTCTTTTGTTGGTTTTTTGAAAGTTTTTTTTGAGCACGTTTTGTTTGTTTTTTGCAGTGTTTTTTTCAAAGGGGAAAAAATTTGTTTTGAGAAATTTGTTTTTTGTTGTTTTGAAACAGTTTTTGTTTGTTTTGTCTGTTTGTGGTGTTTGTATTTGTGTTGTGTTGTGGTTTTTTGTTATATGTGTTTTTTGTTTTTTTTTGTGTTTTTTTTTTCTTTTTGTGCGGCAAGTGATTGTTTTGGTTGGTTTTGGTTGTGGTGTTGTTTTTTTTTTTGGTTTTTTTTGTTGTTTTTTTTTTTTGTTTGGTTTGTTTTTGTTGTGTTTGTTTGTTCAATGTGTTGTGGTTTTGTTTTATATTTTTTTTTTTTGTGTTTTTTTTTTTTTTTGTTGTTTGTTTGTTGTTTGGTTTTTTTTTTTGTTTTTTGTTTTTTTGTTCTTATGGTTGTGCTTTTTTTTTGTTGTTTGGTTTTGTGTTTTTTGGTTTTTTTGTGTGTTTTTGGGTTTGTTGAATGTCACTCTTTTGTTTCGTTGGGTTGTGTGTTTTTTTGTTTTTTGTTCGTTTTGTTTTTGTTGTTTGTTTTTTTGTTTTTTGTTGTGTTGATATTCATTATGGACAATGTTTGTTTGTCTTGGTGTGAGTGTTTTTGTTTTTTTTTTTGGTTTTTCTTTTGTTTTTTTTCGTAATTAAAGTTTTGTGTGGTTTTGTTATTTTTGTTTGGTTTGGACTTTGTTTTTTGTTCGTTTTGAACCGTCGGTGTACAGTGTTGTTGGGTTTTTGGTTTTGGTGTGGGTGTTGATTGTTGGTGTTTTTGTTGGGTTGTTTGTTGTGTTTTTGCCTCAAGTTGTGGTTATTTTTTGTTTGCTCTGTTGTGTTTTTTGTTCTTTTTGTTTTTGTGGTGTTGGTTTGTTTTTGTGTTGTAGTTGTTGTTCTGTTTTGTTCTTTTTTGTTGTGTTTTTTTTTGTTGGTGTTTCGTTTTTTTGTCTGTGTTGTGGTGGTGTTTTTGTTTTTGTTTTGGTGTGTGGTTTCTTTTTTGTCTTGTTTTTTTGTTTTTTTTTGTTTGTTTAGTTTTCTGATCTTTTTTATTTTTATTGGTTGTTTGGGTTGTTGTGTGGTGTGTGTTTTGTTGTTTGTTGTCTGTTACACTTGTTTTTTTTTGTGGTTCTTTTTTTGTTGGGTTTTGGTGTTGGTTGGTGTTTGTTTTTTGGTTTATTATTGTTTCTTTTTATTTTTTTTGGATATTTTTTTTGTTTTCTTTTTGGTGTTTGTTTGGTGTTTTTTTTTTTTTTGGTTCTTTTTTGTTGTGTTTTCGTGTTTTGTTGTTGGTTTGTTTTTTACTTTTATTTTTTTTTGTTTTTTTTTGTTTTGTTTTGTGTTTTTTTTTTTTGTTGTGTTGTTTATTTTTTTTGTTTTTTTCTTTTGTTCTGTTTTTTTTTTTTGTGTTGTTTTTTCTGTCTGTTTTTGTTGTGTGTGTTTTTTGTGGTTTTGTGGGTTTTTCTTTTTTTTTTGTGTTTCTTTTTTGTTTTTGTTTTTTGTTGTTTTGTTTGTCTCTTGGTTGTTTTTTTTTGTGTTGTTTTTTTTTGTCTTTTATGTTATACCTCTTTTTTGTTTTTTGTTTTTGCCATTTTTTTGTTTGGTTTGTTTTTTTTTTGTATTTTTTTTGTTTTTCTAATTTTCTTGTGTTTTTTTTTTTTTTGGTATTCTTTTTGGTGAAACTTTTTTGGTAGGTGTTTTGCTGTTTGTTTTTTATTGTTTTTTTTGTTTGGTTTTGTGCTTTTGTTTTGTTGTACGTTGTTCTTGTTTTTTTTTTTTTAGTTTTTTTTTTTGATAACATGTTGATTTTTTTCTGTTTTTTTTTTTCCACCAGGTTTTTTTCTTGTTTTTGTTCTTATTTTGTTTTTCTCGTTTTTTGGTTTGTTTTGGTTTTTTGTGTTTTTTTTTTAGTTGTTGTGACTGTTTGTTTTTTTTTTTTTGTTTTGGTTCTTTTTTGGTACAGAAAGTTTTGTTGTTTTCGTTTTTTTTTGGTGTTTTTTGTATTGTTTTTGTGTTTTTTTTTTGTTTTTTTGTTTGTGTTGGTATTTGTTTTTTTTTTGGTTTCTATTATTTTGTTTTTTTTCTTTTTTTTTTTGGTTTCTTTTGTTTTTTTGTGTGTGTGATGTTTGTGTGTGTTTTTTTGTTTTTATGTGCTTTTTGTTTTTGACCCGCCGTCTCCTTTGTTTTGTTTTTTTATGAGTTGCTGTACTATTTCTTTGTTTTTAGTGTTTTTGTCTTGGATGCTTTTTTTGTTTGGTGGTAACATACTTGCACGATGATTACTGTTTTTTTTCTTTTGTGTTGTTTTTTTTGATTTTTTCTTTTGTCAAACACACAACACACACACACTACTGTGTTTGGTGTGTTTTTTGCTTTTTTTTTTTTTTCTCTTTTTGGTTGTTTTTTGGGTTTGTGGCCTTTGGTTGCTGTTGGTTGTTTGTTCAGAATGTTTTTGTTTTCGTTGTGTTTATGGTTGTTTTTATTTTTTTTTTTTTTTTTTGTGTTTGGTTGGTTTTTTTTTTGTTTTTTGTTTGCTTTTTTTGTTTTTTTTTCTTTTTTTTGTTTTGTTGGTGTGTTTATGTCTCTTTGTGGTTTTTTTTTTTGTGTTGTTTTTTTTTGCAAAATTGGGGGTACTATGGTTGTTATTTGCGTGTCTGTGCATTGTTACCGTAGTTTTGTTTTTGTGGTCTTTTTGGGGTGGTTGTTTGGACTTGTTTTTTTTTTGTTTTACCATCTTGATCACATGTTCTTTCTCGTTTTTTTGTTTTTTGGTTTGTTGTTTGTATTTTGTGTTTTTTTTTGTGTTGTGTCTTTTTTGATGTTTTATTTGGTTGTGTTTGTATTTTTTGTATCTATTTTTTTATTTTTTTTGAATATGTTTTTTTGTTTTTTTGAGTTTTTTTTCTTTTTTTTTTTTTTTTTTTATCGCCGTAGTAAAATCCTTTTTTTTTTTTGTGATTCCTTAAATTTTTTCTGTTGCATACCATTATTCAAGCTTTTGATTCTTTTTTTGTTTTTTTTTTTGTTTTTTTTTGTACCGGTGTTTTTTGTTTTTCTTTGTGTTTTTTTTGTGTGTTGTGTGTTAAGTATTTTTTTTTGGGATTTGTGTTTGTTTTGTTTTTTATTGTATCTGTTTCTTTGTAATGTTTCTTTTTGAGAATTGTTGTTTTTTTCGTTTTGTTTTTTCATGTGCTATTAACCATGTGTGTTGAAGTCCTGTACCAATGTGTTGTGTTTTTTGTGTTGTGTTTTGTTGTCTTTTTTTTTTTGAGGTTTTGTCTGTCTTTTTTGTTTATTGGTGCTGTTTTTTCTATTTTAAGGTTTTTTGTCTGGTGAGTTTTGTGTGTTGGTTAGTCTTTTTTCTTTTTTGTGACTATTTGGCATATTTTTGTTTTGGTTCTGTTGTGGTTTGTGTTTTTTTCGTTGGTAGCTGCTGCTGATTTTAAAGTCCAATTCAGAACGGTGCAAAATAGAATCTCACTGAACTGTCTTATACCGCCTGGAGTGAGGAGTGCACGAACCAGGTTACCGGAGAGCACAGAAGTAAGATAAGATGAGATTAGTTAGTAGTGACGAGGTTGGGGAGATAAGAACCCCAAAGTAGCACCTAGAGTGCACGGTATCAAGAGGATAGTCCCGGCGAAAGCGTACCAACGAGAGCTGCCCGCCCGAAGCGATTGGCTCTGGACTCATCGGCGGCCTTGCCACACTGTGCACCCCCCCAGGCACACTGCCTGCTCGGGAGTCCAATGATTCTGCCTCACACTTGCTTTCCGCCACATCTCTCCTCATCACTGCTTTAATGAACGGCGCAAGGCTTCGTTCTCGCCGTTGTCATTCACAAATTACTGCATTTTTAGCCTCAACTCTTATATCACCAGGGATTCATGCTCCCAGCAATCTCAGTAAAAGCATTATAATACTGTTTATAGCGTCAGTGTGTTCCGTACACTTTTTGGTGTGCTTAATGAGGCCCCATGGCACCCGATAGGCCACCCATCAGCGTAAAAAGCTCAATAGAACCCTCTTCACGACCACCCGAACCACGAAATGCATGCACAACAATTTTGAGTCATGTTCTAAGGGACTGCTGTTGGGGACATCATATAATTATCCTCCTTATATTAAAATGCCCATAGTTTTGTTCCAAAAAGCAAAAGAGTACTATGAACCGTAAATGCCACTTACACTATGCCTATCTATCTACTGTTTTAATGTATGAGGGTTATTGATGATTATTTGTCATCCAACATTTATATGGATAACATATCTAATTCAAAATATTAACAAAACAAAAAAACAATGTAGCAGTATCACTCTGATTCCAATTTTTAATTTTAAAAATTAAGGGACCAGCGCAATGGGCAAGGCGCAATTCATATCCCTATTCTCAGATTTAACAGAGAATAATAAAGCCTATTTTGACACTCGGGCCTCTATGTTTCAAACTTTTAATGAATGTATTTATTTTATTTATTTAATCCATGTTAGAACACAAGATGCATATTTTGATGAAACATTTTAAGTTGTTTTGTCCATACCAATGCAAAGTCAGTGGGCGTCCAAAGTAACCCACTGGCCCACCTCGGTACCCCACTGTCTTTTATATGTACTGGTCCATGGACATTTTTTCTTTTTTTTAACAGGTATTCTCCTAGTTTCCACAGAAAGAAAAAAAGTTTGGAAGCGAGAAAAGAAAAGAAAAGGTAGCTCATGACCCTTTTACAAAACATTGCAAAAAGTATACCCCTAGATAGCGTAAAATCAGCGAATCAGTGATATTCAAGAGTAGCTACAGATGGGCCTTTCTGAGATAGCTGAATTCTTTGGTCCCGCTTACAGACAGCTTTGCGAGATGACTGTGAAAATCGAAATGGGAGGCCCAGACATATAACCAGCTATGCTAAATCCACATTGCATATTTTTGATGAAAGAGGAGAGAACAGCTGATCAGGCTTGAGGATGCCTGCATATTGGCATGCCAGGAGACCGGAGGGACTCACATTCAAAGCCATACACCCTCCAAACCCAAACACCAAACCCACACACACACACACACACAGAAAGACGGATCGGAGACGTCATTCTACGATTTCCCGCATGCATCAAGGATATCAGATGCCTGCTGACTCATGCTGGAGAAATGAGACGAGAAAGAGTAGTGCGGGAGCGGCTCGTTACTTCGTTCGATGATTTCTCATCTTTCTTGCTCACTAGCTCCTGAAGCCCCTAAGTCCAGTGATGCTAATACAGGTGACCTAGTAGCGTCACAGACCACCCCCGCTTCCCCCTGGCAGCTATAGATCTGACCTGAAGCGACTTGTTGACTTTGTGAAATGGGACTGCTACTAACTGTTCACTGTGGGTCTGATGGGGGTTTGAGGGTGACGACAGTGACGGCCCAGGAAGCACGAGAGCTAGAAGCAACACACTCGTTGCATGAGGAAAAAAAAATAGGGCAAAATTGAGTGCCGAGAAAAACACTGCCTGCGCTTCCTTGGCAGCAGCTCATGAATTACATCTCAAATGTGAGTGCTTTGCGTGCTGATCCAATCTTTGCTCAACATGTAGGCAGTGTGTCGCATAAATGGTGACAGCAAGCCATTGGTTTCTATTCTGCGTGTTTGCTGGGTATGGTTTATACGACTTTATATAACTATTGCCAATAGTTGGATCGTTTCATTTACAGACAAGCTGAATGTAATAGCGATAGGTTTCCATAAGTTATTGCATTAATTAAAGACAACTTGCAATAACACAGCCTATTAATGTGGACTGTATATTGAAGACATCCCAACTGAACCGTTGTCTACAGCTGTAAATGAGAAAAAGAAAACAAACCTTGGGGCAGCCTGTAATGATGTTAATGCTCTTTGGCTAAATATATATATGAGGCGTTGCTCCAGTGCAATTAAACTATGACTAAAGTATAATTTCGAGCCTCAATGGCTTTCCTGCTGCAGCGGATAAGTTCTGTTCTGCATAACTGCTCCTATTAAACTGTTACATACCTATTTTCTCCCATTCTCTGGTTCTTAAGTTTACTATCAATTTTTCTTCATTCTATTCAGCTCTAAGTCTATTCTGCTCCTAACTATTCTATTATATACCAGCTTCTATTTTCAGCTCTATTATGTACTCTAGTTCTTGTATCAACATTCTACTGTTTCTAGTACCTTCAGTTGTGTATTCATATTATTTTCTTTCGTTTGAATTTCATATTGTGATCGCAGTCGTTCTGCCTCTCTATTGCCGTATTTCCTATATTTGGAGATATTCTCTAGTAATTTTATGCTCAAGTAATACTTGTTCTGTTACAATTCCTATTAATTGCTATTCTGTTCCCTTATATCCATTCGTGCTGATGCATTATATCCAGTATTGTATAATCCATCCTATTATTTTTTCTGTTCATTATTTCTATTGTGATTTTTATTCATGCTCCGTTTGGGTATTTTGTTTCGTATTCGTTCACTGTTAGGCTTGCCTACTCTCGACTTTAGTTATTGTATATCCGTTATTGGACTCGTTACCATGCTTATTCTAGTTTGTACTGTACTATATTCCATTCTACTGTGATCATGCTTCCTATTCATTTGTTTCCATTGTGGTGCTTCGAATTAGGCTTTGACTGCCTCCTGCTCTGCAGTATGTTTCTGCCTTTATCTGCACGAAGAGTTGCGTTCTGTTCAAAACGGAATTGTTTTTTGCCGATTTAAAACGATTGTTTTCTGTTATGTTATGATCTATACTCTTCTATTTCGATTAATTAATGCCACTCTATGCTGTATACCATTCTTAATTCCCTTCACTCGCTGGCTCTAAATAAGTTGTATTGTGTTCTTGTCTTATATTTCAATTGTCTTATCGTCTGCTTCTGCTGTATTCGGGCTTCCTATTCTATTCTGTTGAAACTCTCTTCTGCTATTGTCCCCCTCCTATCCTATTCTACTGTGTATTCTATTTTATTCTGCTTGATATTCTGTTCTACTCTATTCTAGAATGGTTTCTACATAGATTAATATTGTTATATTCTGCTCATATTCTCCATTATTTCTACAAAGTTTATTTCTATTCTTATATTATTTTCTGCTCCTATTCTATTTCTGTTGTTTAATGCTCTGCTTGCTACTTTGGTCTGCTCTTCTTGGCTTGTTTCTAATTCTATCTGTTATATATTATTATTTGCTAAGAAAGATCTAGTTTAGTTATACAGTTATCAACATAAGTGTATTAGAAAAAACACAAGTAGTTGTTACATAGTATTGAACTTTTGTCAGTATTTTTGTGAATGACTTCATACTGTGTGTATTTTGAGTACATACTGGAGAGTTTTGAAGCTGTGAGTGTGTGTGGACTGTGTTGTGTGTGTGTGATTTGGCTGGTGTGGAATGTGTTTTGCGTGTGCAGACCCTGGGCCGTCTCTCTGCCTTGATCCTGAATGATATGAGTCACTTCTGCAGAGAAACTCCTGTGGGAGGGGGCTAAGGTTGGATCCCCTGCTGCAAACCCAGTTAAACATACTCGCATGCATGGATTTCTCTCTCTCTCTCTCTTCTCTCTCGTCCCTCTCCTCTCCTCTCGCTCTCTCTCTCTACTCTCCCTCTCTCTCTCACACACACACACACACACACACTGCATGCTGTCACATCCCGGCCCTCCAGGCTCTACAGTGTGGCCTATAATTAGCCGCCTGTACAACTTATGGCCTCAGAATGATCTAACCAAATGCTTCAGAATACCATTCCCTGAGACAAAGAAACAGAAAGATGCTTATAAAGAAAAAGAAGGAAGAATAGATGCTGAGCTGGAATCTCTAATGAGTACACCTATGTTACTGCTGCGTCTTGTGCAATCCAGAAACACTCTGTTGTGTGTTTTCTGACTGTCCTCCCAAAGCACTCCCCTTTTTTTTTTTTTTTATATTATGTTTTATTTAATGTGTGTTTTTGTATTTTTTTTTTTTTCATTTTTATTATTTTTAAGAGGGAGAGGCAGGAGAAAAGAGGCCCTCTCTGCCTTTCCAAAGTTATTAGATGCTCCAAAACAGCACAGCGGCCAGCAAACAAAGCAATTGCAAGGAACCTCCAGTGACTACAATCAGAACTGACCTGATATGGATTTGTCCCTTCACAAATATTTGTCATAATTATTAGCAAAATATTACATCCTACAACTTAAAATGCTTATTTATAGTTGTTTATTATAAATTTAAAAACTTGTTTGTCGGTCAAAGCTTGCTTTTTAGGGAAGCAGTTTTATCATTGCTTTTAGTACAGATTTGCGCTCAATATGCAATGGTAGTTACTCTTGAGTGGGGATTTTAAGGTCACACTAATATCCCTCAACTCATCATGTCTGCATCACTGTTTGCTGTTGTGTGGAATCTCTTCTCGGGATGGACAGTGAGTCATACACTCCCCCGTTGCTGTTCCTCTCTGCCAGGAGTGGGATCTCCATGGAATCACTTATTCTTGCCTGACTAACCCATCTCTGGTCGGGTCTTCCTGCCTCCACACTGGTCAGGCAGGAGTCTTCAGTGCATCATCCAGAATATATTACACCCAGACATACGGAATAAAATTGAGTCAATTTCCTTATAGAACATAATGCAATATATTACAGGTGCTGGTTATATAATTAGAATATCATCAAAAGCTGATTTACAGTATTTCACTAAGTCCATTCAAAAAGTGAAACTGTATATTATATTCATTCATTACACACAGACTGATATATTTCAAATGTTTATTCTTTTAGTTTTTGATGATTATAACTGACAACTAAGGAAAATCCCAAATTCAGTATCTCAGAAAATTTGAATATTGTGAAAAAGGGTCAATATTGAAGACACCTGGTGCCACACTCTAATCTGCTAATTAAACTCAAAACACCTGCAAAGCTTTCCTTTAAAATGGTCTCCTCAGTCTAGTTCTGTAGGCTACACAATCATGGCGAAGACTGCTGACTTGACAGTTGTCCAAAAAGACGACCATTGACACCTTCACATGGAGGGCAAGACACAAAAGGTCATTGCAAAAGAGGCTGGCTGTTCACAGAGCTCTGTGTCCAAGCACATTAATAGAGAGGGGAAGGGAAGGAAAAGATGTGGTAGAAAAAAAAAGTGTACAAGCAATAGGGACATAACCGCACCCTGGAGAGGTTTGTGAAACAAAACCCATTCAAAAATGTGAGGGAGATTCACAAAGAGTGGACTGCAGCTGGAGTCAGTGCTTCAAGAACCACTACGCACTGACGTATGCAAGACATGGGTTTCAGCTGTCGCATTCCTTGTGTCAAGCCACTCTTGAACAACAGACAGCGTCTCACCTGGGCTAAAGACAAAAAGGACTGGACTGCTGCTGAGTGGTTCCAAAGTTATGTTCTTGATGAAAGTAAATTTTGCATATTTCCTTTGGAAATCAGGGTCCCAGAGTCTGGGGGAGAGAGAGGAGTGGCACACAATTCACGTTGCTTGAGGGTCCAGTTGTAAAGTTTCCACAGTTAGTGATGGTTTGGGGTGTGTTTTCTGAGGTCCAAGGTCAATGCAGCCGTATACCGGAAGATATATATGGAATTTTTAGAGCACTTCATGCCCTTCCTGCTGCTAAACAACTTTATGGAGATGCAGATTTCATTTCCAACAGGACTTGGCACCTGCACACAGTGCCAAAGCTAACAGTACTGGTTAAAAGGACCATGGTATCCCTGTTCTTAATTAGCCAGGACAACTCACCTGACCTTAACCCCATAGAAAATCTGTGGGGATGTTGTGAAGAGGAAGATGCGATATGCCAGACCCAAGAATGCAGAAGAGCTGAAGGCCACTATCAGAGCAACCTGGGCTCTCATAACACCTGAGCAGTGCCACAGACTGATCGACTCCATGCCACGCCCGCATTGCTGCAGTAATTCAGGCAAAAGGAGCCCCAACTAAGTATTGTGTGCTGTACATGCTCATACTTTTCATGTTCATACTTTTCAGTTTGGCCAAGATTTCTAAAAATCCTTTCTTTGTATTGGTCTTAAGTAATATTCTAATTTTCTGAGATACTGAATTTGGGATTTTCCTTAGTTGTCAGTTATAATCATCAATATTTAAAAAAAAAAAAACATTTGAAATATATCAGTCTGTGTGTAATGAATGACTATAATATACAAGTTTTCACTTTTTTGAATGGAATTAGTGAAATAAATCAACTTTTTGATGATATTCTAATTATATGAACCAGTACCTGTATAATGTTAGATCATGTTTTCTTGGAGTTCAGCTTTGATGCATTTACTGGTAGCACCAATTGGAATTTTTTTTCAAATGGGTTTCCCAAACACTTTCATTGTTCTCAAACAGGTAGTCCCACCCCAAATACACATCATTTAGTTGAGCAAGTAGTTGAAAATAGTGGACCGCTCAAATAAACAAAGCAGTGTTTTTGGAAGCATCACAGAGTCCTCTGTGCACATTTAAACTGGAACAAGAGTATGTCAGCGTTAAAATTAATAATATGAAATAAACCATTTTTCTGTTTTATGTGATAGTAATCAAGGCTTGTGTTCATAGCAAATTAATTAATAAAACACATACTTTTTACTTGAACTGGCACTAATGACAACGTCTGTTTGCCACAAAATTAAAATTATTTCTCTGCCCTCTACTCGATCCGTAAACATGCAAGATGAATTGAGCAACTTTATATCAGTATATCAACTCCAGCACAGGAATAACTAATCAGCAAGCAGGAAAAACAGAGTGCTGTTTACTTAGCATTAGTATTCTCTCTCTTCTGCGGCAAACTGGCCTCCAGCTGCAATCGCATATGGAACCTATAGATCTTGTTTTTGGTCTTGCAGAATGCATTCCTTTGTAATCCTGACCAGAGACTGTATCATCCTCTCAGTGGCCAAAACAGCCGACCCTGAGAATCTGTTGGAGTTTTGCTTTCCCCTATAACAGTGGCAAAATTTGTAATTCTTTTATAAAAGAGTTGTATGTAGGACTTGGTAGTTAACTTAATCTGGCAAGACAGTTCAAGGCAAAGGGCACGTATTGTCAGTAGGGGACATAACCCAGTTACATGAACCATTACACAAGGATTCCTGATAACTGCCTAATGGGTTAAATCTGAAAATGGATGTGGTAACTTAAACTGTCAAAATACCAGTGTAGGAATTAATCGTTCATGCTTGTTATTATGACGGCAGCACATTTAACTAAGGTGATAGCAGAGTGAAAATAGGTGTTACATCCTTGCCCTTGTCCTGTTTGAGCATTGCATTGCATGCCATAAAAGCACTGACAGGTTACATAAATACCATGAAATGGAATGTAATCTTATATTCTTAACCTAACCGCTTAACTTCCTTTTACTATAGAACAGTGGCTCCCAACCACGTTCCTATAGAGTCTGACAAAGACAATGTGCAAAATGTGCAGTGTGTAAGGTGACGTGACATCTAGCCAAGTATATGGTAACCCATACTTAGAATTTGTGCTCTTCGTTTAACCCATCCAAGTGCACACACATACCTGGAGCAGTGGGCAGCCATGTTTGCTGTGGCGCCTAGGGAGCAATTGAAGGTGCCCTGTTCAAGGGTATAGAGTGGTGGAAGAGAGCGCTGTTCATTCATCCCCCACCAACCTACAACATCTGCAGCTTTTGAAAATCAAACCCGCAACTTCAAGTTCCAAGTCAAACTCTCTAACCATTAAGCCACAACTTTCAAACTCTCTAACCATTAAGCCACAACTTTCCAATATATAAAACGGAAAAGTGTTAGCGCGTAGTTAAAAACTTAAATTCATCACACTATTTCATGACCTACATAGGCAGCAACACATTCAACCAAATTAGTGCTTTAGAATTTGGCCAATAGTATGGCAAATAAGTTTTCCTTAGCCTGTGTCCAGATAATTATAGATACAATCATAATGACAAAAGTGATTGAAAAGCATTTCTAATACCAAAGACTATAGAATACCCAAGACATGTCACTCGTATAGTTTTGAATGGGGAAAAATGCAACACTCAATATGGCCGCTCAATCGCAGGAAGCCCCGCCTTCTGAATGAAAGAGCCAATCGCTAATCGGTAAAGTCAGCGTGTCACTGCAGTTGCATTAGAAGTCCCAGTTGCTATAGAAACAGTCAGCGCTCTTTGAATTGCAGGAACATTATTTTCTGAGACATGCGGTTATGGCTTGGAATGTTAAGTTTTTTATAATCCTATTTGAGCAAAAGTAACAACATTTATGACACAGTTGTTGTCATATTTCTTTGGTGATTTCAAATATGAAATTTAATCATAAACTTAGTTAAAAGTGTTTGAGAATTTGATGTTTCCCCATTCAAAGAGATAGGAGTTGCACTTGCATGCCCAAAAGGCATTTCAAAGATGGCCACTGAGTGACACGACTTGTCTTAAAAGGACTTTGCTAATACTCAACACTTGACCTGGTGGCTCAAAGACATTCCCTTCTTCACTTAAAGGGTTGCTGTGCAGACATGGTTCTTTTCCCTTACAGTGAGGTGTGGCTGGGTGGAGGAGGAGGTAAGGGGGTGTACTGACTGAAGGAATGGAAGGGGGAGGGATAAGGAGAGAGTATTGAAGATGGGGTTGGGAGGTGTGTGTGTGTGGGGGGGGTAATGAAGGTGTAATTTGGGAACCATCTGTTAGACGCCTGCAGGGCTTTCCTCTCCAAAACCTCCCCCTCCGGAGGGACGCAGGTGCTAGAGGCGAGTAGGGGAACAGGAGTGGAGGAGGAAAGGGAAAGGGGAAGTGAGAAAGAGAGGTGGTGGTAATTGTAGTTAGCTAAAATGTCATCAGCCACAGAAGTCTGAGGTTTTGGGATCGGGAGTCTATGTGACATGGATGGTCTTTTGTTCCTTTGACCTTCTAAGAGGTGTTAGATTCAAGGGGTGTGATGGTTATGGTGTTGTGACCGTTTTACCCGCAGGTCTTTCCTTCCTATGCTTAATTTGGGGAAAAGAGTTTTGTAAATGGGAGAGGTGATGCTCTTAAGCTAAGACTATAATGATTGAAAATACAAGGCCAATCATAAGGTAATTGCTCAGAAAACATGAAAGGAGGTGGAGGACTTTGTGTGTAGCTATGTTGTCCTATTTTTGGCAAGCACAGCTAGTGGGCTCCTGAGATTCTAGAATGGAGATTGGCATATTCGACACTTTGGAGTGCGTGATTAATAGTCGGACGCACACTGTCTTCAGTTGCATACATCGCAACATGACACTGAGCCTCATTATTCTTGGAATTGTTCTGATGTTATGATTTTAGTAGAGATGTACAAAAATACGATTACACCAGCACGTTGGATGTACATGTCGTTTCCTGAACATGAACAGCTGTAATAATAGACTTAAAAAATGCATGAGTTGGACTCCCTCTACTCCAATTCCATTTACAGTTTCAGTGCTCTTTCTTGCATCCAGCTTGTGCTTTTTCCTTCCATTTTAGCCACTTACCCTCAGTCTCTGCTTAGATTCTATTAAGACTAGCGCATGTCAATATCCATACCACCCCCGAGAGGAAGAGAACCTTTGTTTGGGGTGTGAGCATTGCGGTTCAGTGGTTGAATTCTTGCCTGTTCCCTGTTTTGCAATCAGTGCAGATGCTCCAGCAGTTTTCCCAATCTTTATGAAAATGCAGTTGATGAACTGCCAAGAGATGACCATTACCTGCATGGAGTGTTTTTGGCAACTGGACTTTGTTGTCACAGGCAATCTTAGTTTGGTTCTCTTTGAGTTCCACAACATTACTGTGCAGTTATTTGAGTTGTTCTTCATGCTGAAGACAAATAGGGCCATTACCTTCAAGATTGGCTAAATCGTGCCATTAGTTCTACCTGAGCTTGTTTGGTGGAACTCGTTCTTGGTGGAGTCAGTTGTAAGGAAGTCTACTGCCGGTGGTTTATACTCGTTCTTTAATCAGTTCAGCCCTCTCTAGCAGTCTCTCCCTCTCTTTCTTTGGACTGAGTGGGCATTGCTGTGGCTCCTTCCTGCTTTGAAATCCTCTAGTCAAGCGTGCTGGCTCTCGCCACCGTAATGGGTTTAAGAGGCTCTCCTGAGCCGCCGTGGCTTCCTGCAGAAATGGCTCCTTCCGCTGGCTCGATTCTTGTCGTGGGGAATGTGGCAAGGTGGCTGGGTTGTGCCTGCTTCTTTGTCTTTGTTTTTTTTTTTTTTTCCATCCACCCCTCCTTTTCTTCTCTCTCTTTTTCCCTTGAGCAAGAATGATGAGGCATTTAACCCCCTTCAGCCTTGTCTGTATTGTTGGCACTTCCTAGTGACTTTGTGTTGTTTGGGTAGAGTGGCCTTATATGTGCAATGTGCCATGCTAGAGTCAAGTATGTATACAGCACGGCAGAATAGTGATGATTATCAATCTGCGGTGGATTTTAACAGCAATACTGCATAAAAGAAGGTCTTTTAAAGAAGTACGTTGAGTAACAAGGACAACAGCACAGATATCCATACAACACAAAGTGTGGTAATCATACTTTAGATGGTGGTAACCTACACATCAGTAAAGTAGGGGCACAATTTTTTATTTATTTTTTTTGCGTTACCCATCTCAAAACAAACTTCCGAGCATGCTGAAAAGTGCTCACGCAGTATTCCTTGTTTCTTTCCGAGCAGCGCTCTAACAGTGCTCATCAGAAAACACCACGCAGATTTCCTCTATTCTGGCATAACCGCACATTCCCAATTTTCCCACACTGATCCGCCACCCTTCCATTCGGCTCAGCTGTGCTTCCAGCAGGACCTCAAGGCTCTATCGTGAACATGCTGTTGTTAGTACAGAAAGGGGGGGCGGGGGGGGGGTCTTTTACATGTGGCTATACAATAAATGTGCACAGTAAAATAGAACTAGTTCATATTTATTATAACAGAACAAATAACTGTTGACCTCCTAAATCATTTTTCTACACTTAAAAAAAATTAAATAAAAAATAAAAATGTGCAGTTGTTTCCTTGAGGAGCAGTTATTCCTGATACTGTTGTTGAAGTAGCATATTTTGATTATTTTTACTTGAATAAAACTATTCAATTAAAATATTACCAGAGGAAGCATTTATTTATTTTTTTCTCAGTGAAACGCGACAGTCAGGTGTATAAATTTTATTTCACGTTATCCTCAAAAATATATTTCAAATCTTTGCAATTGCTCTCCAAAGGTAAAGACGTTCTTTGAGAACTCCCAGGGGCAGCTCAATTCGGTTTCATGAGGGCTGTGGGACACAAAGGCATCCTCTCTTTTTTCTTGACTCTGAAGCTATGTTGTTGTTTTGAACTCTATCTTCACGCCCTTGACTGTCACACTCCACCCCGAAGGGCTGGAATGAAAGAAAAGATGAGAACCTTGGTGATGGAGGTGCTGGTGGCTTTAAGAGCCAAACTAAACCCTGCCCCCTACCTTTATCTGAAAGTGGATGCCAGAAAAAAAAAACCAAAAAAAAAAAAAAAAAACGGCTTATTTAGCAGTTCTTTGGAAAGTAACAGACTGGCTGAAAAATTACAACAACATTCTCACTCCCAACCTGTCACATATGGACACTTGGTTACTACCCCTTGGCGTCACTTTTTAACACACCAGGTACCCCTTTAGCATAATTTTTTCAATGTGCAGGGTACTCAGTGGAATTCAATGAGAAACCTTTGGCGTCAATACACAGATCCAAAGTGCATGGGACATGTTTTGTTATGAAATTATTTATTGGGGTATAATACTGTTGTTATGTTGTAGTATGATTTTTGTAGTATGATATTTTGTGCACCGGTACATATTATGCAATGATCAAATTTTCAAATAGTAGTATAGTACATTGTTTCACATGACCTTGCATTAGGCTTTTTATTTAGCAGTGGCATCCAGTTATCATCCTGTCTTGTCATCTTGAATTTTAATCAAATTTTCAATAAAGCTTTTTTAACTTTGGGCAGTTTGATCATGTAATCAAAAGTCAAAAAAAGAAATAAAAAAAATTAAATGTTGTAATGGTATGTCAGACTGCAGTGTGAATATACAGTATCCCCCATACACCTTTTAGCATATATAATAGGTTTTCTTTGTATTAAATGCATGCAGAAAAATTTATACTTCCATAACTCATAAATGGTATAAATAATATGAACATTTAATTATTCTTTTTCTGTTATCTTTTTTTTATTATTATTATTTAATTGTATTTATTTTTTTCAAGCTTCAAGTTTGAGTTGATGTATTGAACTCAGATTTGAGCAGTATGGTCACACTCTGTCCCTTTTTATTTACAATAGTTTTGGCGTTTTGGGTGTGACAAATTTGTGACCATCCCTCTCTCTCGTGCTTTTTCTCACCATCTGTGTCTCTTTCCCCTCACCCATGCCCTAAAGGTCCACATCCGGGTTACTGTGGTGTTTATTGCTGCTTGGTCAGGTGGAGTGTCAGGATTGTAGTCCACAGTTTTAACCTGAGGCACATAATTACAGCTCTTGATGGTGAAATAGCAGATTTGCACTGTTGCTCTCGGTGTGATTGATGACCCAGCTGGATGTGGAAACATTGCTGTCCAGAAAACACATTTAGGAGTAGAGGGAAAGGAATATCGCAGTTTGACTAGGGCTGGTGCGATATATCACATGAGATTGTCACGCGCATTTTGTCAGTAAAGCCGGTTCCCTGATTACCGCTAAATTGCCATCACCTGCTTTCAAAAATGGAGTGGCATTTAATAGACGTAGCCGTCGCCCAGTCCTAAGTTTGACTCTTTTTCAGGATTTGGAAATTGGCAGTTTTTCAAATTATAAGTCACAATTTTGAATTGGCCATGTGACTTCAAATATTTTGAATTGGCATTTAAACTGGAATGGCAGAAATCATTCAGGAACAGTTCGGCTCTGTATGGTTCACAGCCCTGGAATCTGAAAGTGTTTGTGCTGTGGTTTTATCAGGTGAGAAGCCTCGCACAGATGACAAAAGTCTGCTAGTCTTCTTTCCCCACACTCCCACACACTCACACAACTCATTGCCCACTTGATCAGATGGCAAATATGCAGCACCAGAAGTACAGGAACACTCGATCAGCATGCTATCTTGGCTCCTGTTTACCCTGCCTGCCCTTATCTGTCACATGAGGGCCATTCAGTCACATAAACATGTTCCTGGACTGGTGAATCCTGGGACAGATGTGAGCACCACATGAAACCCATTGTTCCACCTGCATCATACTTTTAAACTTCTTACATGAAACTAAAAGTTTCTAAAAATGCATAACAATTATAAATGTAGTTTTATTTTGTTAATTAACTATTAAGTAATAATTGAATTTATAAGCTTATACTAACATTGTCATGGATTCACTCTGTTTGCTCTCACCATTGACACTTCAGTTTGCTCACAGACTAATCACCTGCATCACCTGTCTTCAATAAACACTCATCAAGAACTGCATAAATACCCAGTTCACACACACACACACACACACACACACACACACACACACACACACACACACACACACACACACACACACACACACACACACACACACACACACACACACACGTTGGGTTTCCATGTATTATGGGGACATTCCATAGGAATAATGGTTTATATACTGTAGAAACTTGTATTTTCTTAAACCATCCCCTCACACAAAACTTTCTGCTATTTTATATTTTCAAACAACTCCATTCTGTATGATTTATAAGCTTGTTTCTTCATGGAGAAAAAAAGGGTAAAAAATGTACTGGTATTACTATTCTTGTGGGGGACATTTGGTCCCCGTAATGTATAAGGAATACCAGGACACACACAGACAGACAGTCTTTAGGTGCGTTCCAGTTTACATGGTCCCTAGTATGCAGTGTTCACTGTTCCCTACACCCTAAACAGGAAACCTGTTGAAGTCGACTTCACTGACAACAGGGTCACACAGATCATCACATAACATAAATAAATATTGTCATTTACTATACTTTGAAATGTAAAATACATGTTCAAAGCACACAAGTGTGTATCTAATAAATATAATCAAAACTTATATGTGTATTTTTATGTGGTAACCGTCATGCAGTATAGAAATACATTTTTATTTGCTTATGTGCATATGTATTCTTAATCCATACAAATCTTAATTGATTTGTAGCAATCTCATCTTGTGTGCTTTCTTTACCAAGCATTTCATTTTATTTCGGGTTATTTTGTTTTAGTTGAATGGGTCACACACTTTACTTTGGGGACCAGTTCTTATATTAACTAACTATTAACTATGAATTTTGCCTCAATAAACTCCTAATTAGCTGTGTAGGTAACACTTTATAGTAACTTTAATTAATTAATCATTAACAAACATTATATAATGCGTAATGGATCATTAGTTAATATATATTCAAAGAGGTAGAAAACGTTGAGATAATGTGCTTTTTAAATGTTTGCTAATACACTTATTAAACATTAGCTAAGGTTCAAACAAATCATTATTTCATGCAAGATAAAATGCTTACAAATGTCATTAAACTTTCAATTCTATATGATCCAGCAAACTTATTGAAAATATACAGATGATTTTAACAGATTTAGGTTTCCCCTGTTTATTTATGATTTTAAGGAATACACTGAAGAGTAAAATATAGTAATGTGAGTGTTGAGGCAATAAAAATGTTTTTTTTTTTTTTTTTTTTTTTTTTTTTGCAACAAAATTTACAATCTATTATGTCTTTAGCAAGCATTTAGCTAAACTTAACCAGCCACCCTTTACACAAACCTTGTTACATTAGCTAAAAGTCCAATGCCCGTAAAGATACTAAATGATTAGTTTATCGTTTATAAATATTTGCAAAATGATGAATAGTTTCAACTTTTAGACTGGCTACTGCAACGACAATGAACAATTGAATTAATAAATGATTAGTCGTAAAGATGTGTGAATAGGGTAAATTCAGGCCTTTCGGGACACTTTTTACCATTGAGATGGACTGCTCATAAAGGTATTAATGATTAGTAAACGTTTATAAACATTTGCAAATGATTGAAACAGTTTCCACTTTAGATTATGGGTACTGCAAAAACATGAACAAATAAATTAATAGATTATTTGTTTAAGATGTGTAAATAGAGGTCTACACAAACAAACAAAGATCAACAAATGAGAGATCATACGAACGGAACGTGGACTGACATTTGTAAGCATTTCAGTTTACATTTAATAATCATATGTTAATACTTTTTAGGAAGTTCATTAGTAAACATTAACAAGAACATTATCTCATATTTCTAGCTATGTGAATCTATTAAACTAATGATTCTGTTAAGCATGTTTTGTTAATGATTTATAAATAAAAGTTATTATAAAGTGTTACCCAATTAATATGTGCTCTATAAGTAATAAACAGCCAATATAGTAATATGCAAGCTTGTAAGTAACTAGTTAGTGGTTAAAAATAGTGTTACCATTTATGTTAGCATGTGGCTACGCTATGAACCAATCCGTATTTTGTAAAAATGGCTAACACGTTGAAGGTTTGTGGATTAATTCTTTTTTTTTTTCGGGTGGTGTGGGGTGGGGGTTCATTCAAACTAATATTAAATAATTAAGACACCAATAGCAGGTTAAGTGAAAAAATAAGTTTGTTCAAAAGAAGCAATTCAGTAATGGTTTGGACTTCCCATTGCTAAACAACCAATAATTTATTTGACAAAGTTTTAAATGTTGCCATTAGACTAATTACTAAATCAGCACTGAGCTTCTGGATCCTATGGACATGAAACATCTGGAGTATAGTCTTCATTGTGTCTTTCAGCGGCCGTTAATAAGGACACTTCTCAGACTCTGTTCAGCCTCAGAGTCGCTTCCTGCCATCTACAGGGCGATGGGTTGTGGTTAGCTGATCTCCAATGAACTTTCAATGAAAAACAGACCTGGTGGCAAATCAAAACATCCTCCACAGAATTAAACACATTACGACAGGAATAAACAATCCGCTCCGATGACCAGGAATAACTGCCTGGGCTCAGCACGCTGATTGAAAGCAATGATATCTCCGCATTGGCATCATGAGCCCCTCTTTTTTTTTCCAGAGGAGGAGGATTTGAAGGAGTTCAGGAAGGATAGAGTAAACAGAGCGATCAGGGGTGTCAGTCGTAGGCCTCAAACTCTGCATTTTTCCTTGTGATGACAAGGGCCCAAGTGTACCAGGAAATAAAAAGTGGCTGTGGCGTAAATTAACTTCAAGACAGGTCCAACAGGAATCCCTGGCAGCACTTCCTGCCTCTCAGGAGGCCATAAACAAGCCTTAAACAAGCCAAGCTGGCTCCAGTTTCATATCCCGCGGGCAACAGGCTGGGGTCATGGTGGCCCCTGTTGCCTGCCTTCTCTGTTGGGGGCCAGGACACTGGACAACATGGAAGAGACCACCGGAACCAAAGGAAGCTGTTTAATTCCCTAATGTTTAATGTTGACTTTTTAGTGAATAACAAAGTGGTGGCTGGCATGAAAGTTTAAAGGGATACTCCACCCCAAAAAGAAAATTTTGTCATTAATCACTTATCCCCATGTTGTTCCAAACCCATGAAAGCTTTGTCCGACTTCAGAACACAATTAAGATATTTTTGGATGAAACCGGGAGCTTGTGACTGTCCCATTAACTGCCGAGTAAAATACACTGTCAAGGTCCAGAAAAGTATAAAAGACATCGTCAGAATACTCCATCTGCCATCAGTGGTTCAACTGTAATGTTATGAAGCACGAGAATACTTTTTGTATGCGAAGAAAACAAAATAATGACTTTATTCCACAATTTGTCTCCTCTGTATCTCTTTGCATCACCGCAGGCGCCATTTTGGAGAATGTACGCTCTTCTTCTTATTTAAGTAAGAACCCCTGTGGAAATTAAATATGTAGATTTTATAATAGTTTATCCAAATGTCTTATGATAGTTCATACGTATTTGGCCTCTGATAATCTCAGAAGCTGTTGATGTGCATGAGTGTTTTTGTTGGTAGTTATTGTAAAACAATTTCTGTTAAGCCATAAAGCCATTTTGTGTGTCCTACAACCGTGGCATAGTTTTTATGGCATTGGCGTCAGTAGAAAAATGGCCACTTGACAGACCATGGCGGGGTGGGGGGGGTCTTGTTGACTCGGGCTTGACCTCAAGTTTCTCCTACCTATCCTACACTAACTAACCCTGTCTGCTACATAATTGACCGGAGTACCCCAGCAACATTTACTTTGCGCTTATGGTCACTGACAAGACTGTAGACTGAGCTACATCAAATAACAAACCAACCCACCAAAATAACAGCTCCTTTCAACAGCCACCTCCTGCGCTTCTGCTGTCAGAACAAAGCAGGCCAGCACTGCAGTATTATTGTTTTGTATGGCTTTTTTTTGCAAAGTTGCCCAAAGCCTCCTAAAACACTTGGTCAGTTGCTTGTATGGGAATGGTCTAACACAGACAGGAAAAAAAACTGTAGAATCTCATATTTTTTTATTTTTTTATGAAAAAAAGAAAAAAAGTCTCTGCTTGACATAATTGTTAAGTTTTATACTTTGAGCTGATTCCATAATAACTGTTTTACATAATCCATTACATTACATATATAATGTTGGGTGTTTATAATAACTTGTTTGGTGGGAAAATGGCCCTCTAAAGATAAAAGTTTTCTTAAATTTTTTTGACAAACTTAGAATTTACTAAAACATTAATAATTAAGACATCAATAACAGATTAAGTAAATATGTGCCACATTTATCATATGCATGTGTATAATGCATATAAATATGTATAAAAATGCATTTACCGTTTTAGTGATTTCCTATCCTTAAACTGATTTTTTTTCTACTAACAAAATTTAAGGTCTTTCCTGAGGTAAAATGTTGTTCACAAAACTGTTTTTGATGATATCTTCCTGGCAATTGAAAGTGTGATATTTTTTGTGCTATAACACTCACTAAATAAATAAATACCGCTGTGCTCAAATTATTCATACCCTGTGGTAATATGATCAAAGAATTCTGTGAAAAGAAAATCTGCATCTTTAATCCTTTTAGTAGTCATTTATTTTCAAAATATAACAAAATCTAACCGTTTCATTGGAGAATAAACACTATAAAAGGGGGAAATAAATGTTTTTTTCTCTAATACACAACGACCACAATTAATCATACCCTTTTATTCAATGTTCTTTGCGATGGGGTCCTTTTTGCCAAGATAACAGCTCCCTGAGGCTTCAGCTATATGCCTGATGAGTTTTGGAGAACATTCAACATTTTAACTATAAACTTTGTTCCTATTTACCAAGGTTACGAATAATTTGGATCTCAACTGTAAATAAATAAGAGGGAGACAGTGAGAGAGATTTTTGCTTGCAATCCTGACATTGTTTTTGATGTCAGAATGTTCTTTATTTTTAAGGTGTCCTTTGTTACAGTGTAATTGTGCAGTTTACGTTAACTGAGTAATATTAATTAACAACATGCACTTACTATATGGTTAGGATTAGTTGCATGTAATTATTCATAATTTATTGTTTATTACTATAAGTACATGTAGTACGTGCAACACAGGCTCCTAAAATGTCCAATGCAACTTTCTGAGAAAAGTTGAAAGCTGACACTTTTGCTTTTAATCAAAATAGCATAACACACTACAGTCCAAATTCAAACATGTCACATTTACCAGCACTGTTGAAATGCTGCTTGTCCAATCAGATTAGAGAACCAGAAGTATGTTGCTTTTTAAAAATTATAAAAATAATAAAACATATTAAAAACTCTAATTGGAATGGAATTTTGTCATGCTCTGCAGCAGTTTCACATTTTACTGGTGGACAAACCAATTTCCTGTTTTGCTATTGCTTTAAATACTGTGTTAGTGTATGTTGGAAAGTGTTTTCAGTCACATTATTTTTGTTGGACTGTATCGGTTTTCCAAAATTCCCATTGCAATCATCTGTGACACTGACTACAGGGTTGTGGACGGTCTGTAAGCTGTGCTTACAATTACACAAATCTCCTACTTCAAAAATGTTCCACCTCCATCTTTTTTTTTTCTTTTTTTTCCCTGCAGTTGTTTTCCTAAACACCGGATTTTCATTTGGAGTTTGGGAGGAGCGGTGCTGACAGTATTTATAAGCCTGGTGTTCTAACCAAAAATTATCAGTGTACCACAAAAATAACTTCCTCAGTCCTGGCCACAAAATAACAGGATGCCTTCAATTGTGCGTATTTATTAATTTTAGCAAAGGATTGCTAGCTTTATAAATAGCTTCGCTCCTGATGCCCTCTAAAAGTTGGGCTGTATAAACTTCCCTCTCTTGTCCGCCTCCTCTTCATTGGGCCTCTTCAGTGGTTGCTTGAAGTCGAAAGACACTCGGTCCTTCCCATGGGCCACACCGTCACCCTGCGCTGGGCGTCTGCCTCCATTAAGACTCCATTTTATCAGGGCAGAGGTGGGAGGTCAGAGGTCACAGTATGTTAATAGTGTTAACTGGGGGGTCTTTTTCTGCTTGACTGATCATCAGCACCTTGTACATGGAACCCCAGTAAACTTAACCTCAGCTTCCTTCGAATGCATTATGGGGCATTGCAAGCGATTTGCCATGACAAAGTGAACAGGAGTCTTTAGCCGTGTTCAACTGTGGCTGAATTCGCAGTCGGAGGAGGAGCTGAACACAGAGACGTGAAATCGGACACTTTCTGATTCACAGAATGATGCTTGTGCATTTGTGTAGTTTCTAACAGATGCAAGTGGATTAGCTGCAATATTCACTGCAGACATTTCAGACATTTCCATGTAGCAACAGAGACACTTTACATTCATGCACTACTTAATACAGTGCCTGTATGTACAAGAATAAAGTTTTATTCAATGCTATTTAAATACCAATAAAGTAGGGTCTGTAATTAAATTTTGATTAACATAACACAATGTAACATTAACATTACATGAAAGGGTTGGTATTGTTATAAAAATGTAATTAATTTTGGCAACATGAGCAATATTGTGGCCATCAACAGGTGTGTTCAACATGTGGCATTCAAAAGAAAATAGCATCTTGTTTTTATTGGTAACCAGTGTCGGACCGTAACGAAGTGTTTTTACTTCATTACAATACTTAAGTACAATTTTCAAGTATCTGTACTTTACTGGAGTATCTATTGGAATGACTGAGCAATGGTAAAATGTGACTGCATCTTTTCTGTGAACAAGGCTTACACCTATAACTACGACTGACCCCATCCAGCCATTTTTGGCAACTTTTGTTAAACGTTTTTAGTGATTCATTGATTTTGTCCAGACGTTTCCAGGCAAATATGCGCTTTGTTTACAACTGACAGTGTGCAGCTACTTAGCTACTCACTAACATGTATCTTTAACCTTCTAGTTGTGCCTCTCCATTATGAGCTGTTACTCATACTTTCAGCATGAAGTGATGCATGGTAATATTTCATCCTAATGGATGAGCCTGCTTGATAAATAGACATATTAGGAAATTCTTCACTGATGAGCATGACCAGCTGTGTTTCCTCCTGCTCCTCATCGCACTGTAAGTTTGTCCTCCTCCTCCTTTGGCCGCCTAGCTTGTTCTCTAGTGCTGAACAGGGCCTCAGGGTCAATAAATCTCTGGGAGGACATTTCAGCACAAAGCTGAGTGTGTCTGCTCAGTGCAAATAAAATAGCAGAACCTCCACCTGGTGAAGATGTTAGCATGTGTGCTGCAGGATATATGCTATTGCAACATTTGATCAGATGTTCCACTGCTATCATTACAATACTGACGTCTTATTTTATTTTGTCAAATTATTTGTACTGCAAAATAAGCATGATTTTCTTGGCCTTGTTTTCTAGTACAAATATCGAAATATTCTAAAGTCATGATAAATTAACTTGAAAAGCAAAATTATTTAAGATAATAAGTCTTGATTTCTGAAAAAAAAAAAATGCATCAAAATTGTGTTATTTTATGCTTAAAACAAGAAAAATAAAATCTGCCAATGAGGTAAGAAAAGTATGGAAGCCGTTTTTTTCCTCCGCCACTAAATAAAAAATAAAACAAGGTAATTGCAACTTTTTTTTAAACTTTTTTTCTCAGAATTGTGTGATATAAACTCGCAATTCTGACTTTTTTTATCAGATTTGCGAGTTTATATTTTGCAATTATAACTTTATAACCCGCAACTCAGAGAAAAAAAAGTCTGAAATGCGAGATATAAACTAGCAATTGTGAGAAAAAAAAATATAAACTTGATTGTGAGTCTTTATATCTCGCAATTATTTATTCCTCAGAATTGTGAGTTATAAAGTCAGAACTGCGAGATATAAACTTGCAATTCCGAGAAAAAAGTCACAATTACCTTGTTTTATTTTTAATGGCGGATTCGGGGAAGTGTGGCGGAAAACGGGCTTCCATAGACAAAGTAATCTTAACTCAAAGGGAAAATAAGATTATTTTTCTGACCCGATTGACAGAATTTTTTTTTTTTTTAAAAGCAAAAAACTACCATATTAATTAATTAATTAATTCAACTCATTCCAAAAAAACAAGGCTTAATATCTTACATTAATTTGCTTCTCAAGTAAATGTAACTTGATTTAAGAATGTGTAGATATATGTTATGAAAACAAGACAAAAATACTAAGTAAGAAAATAAATTTTGCAGTGCATCTTGTGCAAATCAATATACTCCAATAAATATTTATTTTTAAAAAGCAGATTTTTTTTTATTTATTTATTTTTTGGTCTTAAATGTTTTAAATTGTGTTTTTATTTATGGCATCACTGCACTGAAATGTAAAATTTAGCACAGTTTCTTTATTGTGTGCTTGCCCTGTTTCCAGACATTTTGACTTCTATAATAAATCTGAAAATGTAATTTTGCACTCCTTCCAAGAAGGAAGGTCCCAAAAGAAACCACAAAATAAATAAATAAATATAAAAACAATCACTTTGAAGGTAACAGCAGATTAAAGATTGCACCAGTCAACCCGTCAACAGTACTACATAATAATGTCGTGTATGGGTGTGGTGGCACAATTTAAAAAACAACCGTTTAGTTAAATGTCATTTTATTGTTATTTAAAACAACCAGTTGTGGAAGCAAGTCTGCCATCAAAATAATTGTAATATTGACTAAGCTGCAATGTAGACAAAGATATTGTGGTCAATATCAATACAGAACTGCTTTTCATCAGCCGACACTGAGCACTGTGTTAAAACAGAAGGAAGAATGGAACGGCTGCAAGATTGGAACTGCTTGGGAGATGGTTTTATCTATCTCTAACACACTGGAGTGGTTGAAGACAACAAGTTGAGTGTCCCACACTGGTCCAGTCAAAGCTCAGATCTTAAGCCAACTGAGAATCTGCAGAACTATTTGAAAGCACAGTACTCAAGCATCATCGAACAAACCTAAACCACAGGACCGCATCTGCCCTCAAAAAAAAAAAAAAAGTAATGTTCCAAAACCACATTATTATTATTATTCTTTCTTTCTTTCTTTCTTTCTTTCTTTCTTAATCAGTCAATCAATCAATCAATCAATCAATCAAAATGAGAGAATGTGAAATGAGAAAGTGCTTTTGAAAGCCACTAGGTATTAAAGACATGTGCTAACTAAATTCCCAACACGTTGTACTTTTGTCAGCTAAAATATTCAGATCAGGCAATTGGGCTACAGCTAAATGGGCAATTAAATAACTGTTGTCCATACATCTATAACAGCATGTTCACATTACAGGGAGTAATGTATTTGTGTGTGTTGTGGTGTGTGTGGTGTGTGTGAGTGTTGTGTGTGTGTGTTTGTGTGTGTGTGTGTGTTGTGACGTAGCAGTTGCCTGGTTGCACAACCTATTTTGAGGCTTGCTGCTTTCAAGCCCTGCACGTTGTTAATCCCAACTCTTTCCTGCTGTCAAGTTAACAAAAACAAACACAACAATTATCTACGTGGCTGAGCACACGGAACCAAGGTCTGGGGGAGTGGTGCGCGTCACGTTGACCTCATCTTTGCGAGAAGCATTCGGTTTGTCTCCCGCCGCTCGTCAGCTAACACTTTATTTATTCTGCAGGAAGAATGTTACTCTCTAAGCCTGGCACAGCACGCTCCGTGAGGAATTCTGTCTGAGAGAGTCGAAGCCGCTGCCTGCGTCATTGCATCATCATATTCATTCTGAGAGATTTCACCACAGTGAAATATACCAGCGGGTACTCAGACTGGATCAGGATGGTACTTGGGAAATATTGCTGCTTTCTTAACCCCTTAAAACAGAAATTAAAGCTATATTAATACAAAATGTGGGTGGTCAAATTTAAAAAGTGCTTAAAACTTCCTATTTTTATTCCCATCAATGCCTCAGCCATTCAGATCAGAAAACCAAATCCATTACTAAAGCAATCGTCTTTAATTGAAAACTGATCAACACACCAAAAAAAAACAAAAAAAAACTAAAACAAGGAACGAGAAACGTCTATTTTCTAAAGCGGGGTGTCCAGTGTTCTGTGTAGTTCAGCTCCAAACTTAACACACCTGTATCATGAATCAAGAGCTGTGCCTGAAGCCGTGTACTTTCATACTCTTGTGCTGGCATCTGAAATCACATACTGAGTAGGTAACTTCTTTTGAATAAATAATAATTTTGTGAATGTATATCTGTCATTATCATGTGAACTATCAGCATCACCTCACTGTCATTCACAAATCCTCTCCTGTGGCCTCATGGGATAGTGAATTCAAAGTCTCACACAGCATTTGTTTTTTTTTTTTGTTTGTTTTTTTCATTGTTTGCGTGTTTAATTTAATAAACTAGGACTGTCAATGTTAATGCATGTGATTAATTTAAAAATAGTTATAATCTCAATAAGAAATATTACCCAACAAAGCACCATTGTGTGCAAAACTGTGCCATTTTAGACATGCAATAAAGTGTGGGGGAAGTTTGTTTATTGTTTATTTTTTTTTTTTTTTTTTTTTTTTTTTTTTGAGATGTTATGTATATGAAGCGGTAATCAAAAACAGCAACATATAAAAAGAACAGTGTTGAATTACATGTCACTCGAGTATCATTCAAACAAACTGCTGAACTGAAAATTGCACAAAGGGGTATTTAGTTTTTAAAAACTGCGGAATAGTTAACAACAAGAGTTAACATTGAATAAATGAATTACTTGCTATTAAATGTTTTGACCCATTGACAGCCTTATTGATATCATGATTTTTTTTGTGATGTTAATTACTTTATTTTACATTTTTAGTTTTAGCTGTCTATAGCTAACCTAATTTTGCAATGAATACAGATAATTGCAACATTACCCCATACAAACTTTTAGAACCAGACATCCCACTGTCATTTACTAGATGACCGTAAACTAGTCTGCCTGGACCTGGATTGGGTTAATTATTTCCCTGTCTTAATTTTTACCTGCTCTTTCCTTGGAGCAGGGCTCACCCCTGTCATTTTTATGATACCTCCTTGTGCTGGACTGATAAAGAGAGAGTGAGTCGTAGAGGGCAGCCACCACCGAAGACTGGCGCTCCCTGAATTCAATGCACTGCTCAGCCGGGGCCAGTAAATCTGAGCATTAGTGTGAAGGAAGTATGATCCATAAAAGTGCTAAGTGACGCTGTCTGCTCCTCCTCCGTCGCCCATGGCCCAGTGTGGAGGCATTATTGAGACTCTGTGACTGCGAGCTGTCCCGCTGTCTGCTAAATGAGCTCCGTCCAGCCCCGGTGGTGAGGCGGCAGGGAAGGGCAGAGGTGTTTGGGCCAGGATGAAAATAAATGCTTTAAAAGGCAGTAAACTGTGTTACCTAAAGCAAGATTGCGAATGGTTCTGGAACTTTTTTTTGTGGTACCAATAAAACACTCCAGACTCCAGATGAATGCTGCCATCACCATTTAATGAAATTAGTGCAGCAAAGTCATCAACGCAATTACTGAATAATCACAAACTTTCTATACATGCTTTAGGTTTAGGCTAGTTTTTTCCCAAACATTTTATTCCACAATCAACTTGAAGGTGAGTAAATATTAGTTATTACCTCTTTTGAAGACGTATGCAAAGTGGTATATTTATCCCGGTGATAGAGTATCCTAATCCGATATTTTCCAACAGTAGTTACAGAATAATGTAATGGTTACTACGTCAAACTGACATTTTTACTTCAGCAATTCTAAAACTATAGTGCATGTCTTATATTACATGCAACAAAAATGTTTTCTGAAGGAGGCTTAGGTTTGGTGTGGGTTTGTGTCTAATATGCAAAAATACAGTACATTTTAGCCCTTATGCAAAACCAGGCTTTATGCCTCATCTATTTCTGAATCTCACGGCTGAACTCCACTTCAGGTTTTTTGTGTTGCTGGATCATGATCCCAACCCCGGATCTGTGGACAGCATTTTGCGGCCTGTAAAGTAAAACTATCTACAGGGACAGCTTTTTGAACTGCGGAAATTATTCAGTTAACGAAACTTGGGGTTTTACGGTCATATTTTTCTTTCCTCGATGTTTGGCGTTCAGAATACAACGAGTTGCCAAAGGGAAACATTCCCTGGCCCTGTACCTTGACTATACAAGGTGGAAGGATAGAGTGTCAAGAAAAAGGACGGATGACCCCGGTTGTTTGGCGACACAAGTATTCTTTTTCCAATGTTTTTGTTCCTTTCCCCCTCTATTCCACAATCCAAGTTTCTTGGAGATAAAAATGTGAAAATAGAACAAATCACTCAAATGAAAACGTCCCATCCGGGGCTCATGGATTGTTTTGCGATAGGCGTTTTATGTCCGTGGGTGCGAGAAGAGCCTTAGCTGGCCCGATCATGTTTGTCCCCGATCCCAAGCTGTTTCCATCCCCCCGCTGGGACGCAAGCATGTGCTTGGGAAAACCCTCACCTCTCTCTCTCTTGTTTACGCAGCCATCGACTCGGTCTGTGTGGGGCTTTTTGCAACACTCTGAGCTGTCAGCAGGAACAAGGCCTGAGATGATTCTGATTTGAGGTTGGAGATGCGTAGATTTGAAAGTATAGTGCATATGATAAAAGACCGCAACTAAAGGTGAACTGTTCATTTTTTTTAGACTTAAATGTTAGTCTGTCCCCGCTCTAATATGCAGAGACAAGTTTAAAGCATGTGTTGGGGAAAGTTACTTTCTAAAATAATAAGGCATTTACAATATTACTTACTAGGTTAAAAAGTTTGCATTACGTTTGGCGTTACTTTTTGGTCACCTGTGCTGGGCTTGCTTATTTGTTTTTAATAACAAAAAAAACCCAATGTTATATTTTTTTGGCAACTGTAAGTTTTCATCACCAAAGTGAAATATGAATAAGCTTCAGGGCTAAGGATTGCTTCTGTACCTCCCTCCCAATTCTACTCTCAACATACTTGGGGGACAGGAGAGGCTGTCAGTGTGTAAATTTGGGACAGTTTGTAAAAGTATTTTATATATTATTTTTGTTGTAAATGTAAAAGTAATGTGTTACTTTACTAGTACTTGAAAAAAAGTTAATCGATCATAAGTAACTACTTGTAATGCATTGCATTACCCTACATAAGTTATAAAATATTTTCTAGCTGATTTTCCTAGAAACATAACATGCAAACGATTGTTTGAGCACCGAAAACGGATTTTGTGCTATTAATTTTGTTGCCAGCGTGACCCTCGAATTGTATACTTCACCTTTGCAAAAGCCACGTCTAATGCACTTGCAAGCTTTGTTGTGGGTATTTGGAAAAGTTAGCGAAGGCAGCAAGCATCTTTTCTCTTGAAAAAAGTAAATAAATAAAAAACGACTAACATGCCACAGAACGGCTCCACAACGGCTCCATCCCGGTTTTAGAGGACAGAGACCGCCAACAGTTTCCTCTTTACTCTATAACAAACAGAGAGAGCTGGCCCCTCGCTTCCTTTTCTGCATCCCACACACAGCCAGCAAATAAACACAATCACGTTCTTTAAACGTTCAACTACTTCCCCTCCACATTTCTTCCCTCTCTTTCTTAGAAACACTGCTTGCCCAGCTACGTAACTTTTTCTCTGAAAAGGAATGCTACATGCCTTCATGCGGCATCGGGATGACAAAAACATGGAGTGGAATGTTTTGAGCGGTCCTGTAAATACATCTCCTCCCCCTGTATTCTGCACATATTCCCTGGCTGCATTGTCAGATGTAAAGAACCAGATTTGAGTAATGTTTGTGCAATGCTATGGTTATACACTTATATATTCATTTATATATTTAACTCAAAAATCTTGACGTTGATAATAGATCACTGGCCTAAATCGGGAATCCTTGTCCAACAGAAAATAATATATCCTATAAATGTCCTGGTTTCAACAATAGCTACACTTTAACCTAATAATTATTCTCTATCTTCTTACTCCAGCGTGAGCTGCTTTATGGAGTCATAATTGAATTATGACCATGTTCTCCTGTTGAAAGCTGAATCTTACTCCTCTGTGTAAAACAAAACCACAAAAGACCTCATTTACAGCAATGAATGAAATAACTGGAAGGCAAAGAATTTTGTTTCCGCTTGTGGCAATAAAGAGAACAAACGTGAGCAGATTTTATGCAAATAAATCCCCAAGAAAAATATTGGAATTTGAATGATTTTTGATAACTGTCAAGTAAACGGGAAACATTGAGTCCCTGTGGAGGACAAAGGGAATGTTTGGCACTGCCTTTACTTCCTTTTTGACTTGTAATGAAGTCTAGCGTGAATTGAAAGTTTTTTTTTTTTAAATCTTGAGTTTATGAAAGAAGTTTGTTTCCCTGTCCTATAAAAGATAATTAGAGTCTAAACTGATTCTGTAGCAATATAATGACCTTTTTTTTTTCCTGTCACCCTCCATAGAAAAGACTATCACAAATGAAATCTATTTAATATCTCAACTGTTTGTCTTTAACAGGAATGAGATTAATTTTGTAATATCAAAGTTTGCTCAATATGACCAACAGAACATTTCAAACAGTAAACTAGCAACAATATTTTAGTTGAATATTCAATTGTGGGGAAAAAGAAATAAAAGCTATTTTCTAAAATAAAATAATAAAAAAAAGGTTTTACTTAATGTACAATATTCTGAAATCTTCAATTTTATGATAAATTAATTATCTATTCAAAAATGAGTCTCTCTGTTTTCCCAAGTCTTAAATGTGACAACTTACATACATGTCCTGTGAGCAAGCTTTAAACCAGACCAAAATTATTAATACATTTATTTTGGACTGGTTGAACATTATATGTACCACATGTGTGTGTGATGACAGATTTTATATGTTTGCTAAACTTAGCTTTGACACAGGCATGTGTAAATTGTCACATGCAATCAAGAGCATGCACTTTTAATTACTGTTTGCAATTCTGTGCACCGAAACATCCGTTTCAACTCATTTTAGACTCTAAATTTCATTTACAAACGTAAACCGTGGAATTAAATGGGTAACTGGTGTACTTGTGTCAATCAATCTAATCTAATCTAATCTAATCTAATCTAATCTAATCTAAAATAAAATAAAATAATGGTAAGGTTTAAGGGTAGGGTAAGCGGTAGGGTCAACAGTGTAATTATAGATGTAATTCTAGAACTGAATTACAGATGTTATTACATTGTTTTATACAAAAAAAAAATAGTGAAATAGAACAAATCACTCAATGAAAACGTCTCGGGCTAAGTTTGCTGTTTATGTCTTGCGAGAGAGCCTTAGCTGGCCCGATCATGTTTGCCCCGATCCACCAAAGCTGTTCCATCCCCCTCTGGGACGCAAAGCCATGTAGCTGGGGAGGAAAACACACAAGAGAGACCTAGCAGGGGTAGAACGTTCCAGAAAAGCCCGTGGCCGCGTCTAAGCCAAGACACCAGCGAGAAACCCAAGGGATGTGGTGACAAATGTCAAATTACAAAAAGGACATGGAGGGGAACTTCAGGCAAATGAGAGCAGCTAGATGCATTTCGTGTTTGGCAACACTCTGAGCTGCATTAGGAACAGAGGCTGGATGATTGATTGAGTTTTGATTATGCTAATAGGTTGAAAAGTATAGGCATATGATTAAAGACCTCAGACTAAAGTGAACTGTCTCATTTTTAGACGGGTTAAATGTAGTCTGTCCCGCCTTTAATATGCAGAGACAGTTAAAAGCATGTGTTGGGGAAAGTTACTTTTTAAAATAATGCATTACAATATTCGTACTACGGTAAAAAAGTTGCATTACTTTTGCGTTATTTTTGTCACTGGGTGGGCTTGCTTATTTGTTTTTAATAACAAAAAACCAATGTTATATTTTTGGAACTGTAAGTTCATACCAAAAGTGAAACGAAAAAGCTCAGGCTAAAGGAAGGCGTCTGTAACTCACTCCCCAATTTCTCTCAACACGGGGACAGGAGAGCTGTCAGTGGTAAGGGAAAACAGTTTGTAAAAGTAGTTTGCTATATTTTGTTGTAAAGTGTAAAAGTAATGTGTTACTTTAAGTTACTTGAAAAAATTAATCTGATTAAGTAAACTACTTGTATGCATGCATGACCCTAACATACGTTATAAAATATTCTAAGCTGAGTTACCTGAGAAAACCTAAAATTCAAACGATGTTTGAGCCACCGAAAACGGATTATTTGCTATTTAAATTGTTGCAGTGCGTGACCCTAGATAATTGTATACGTAACCTTTGCAAAAGCACGTCTACACTGCACATGCAAGTTGTTGTGTATGGGAACGTATGAAGCGCAAGCTCTTTTCTTGAAAAAGTAACATAAATAAACAACGACTAACATGCCACCGACGGCGACCAACGGGTCCATCCGGTGTTTTAGAGGACAGAGACCCCAACAGTTTCCTCGTTACTCTATAACAAACAGAGAGAGGACGGGCCCCCGGGGCTCCTGCATCCCACACACAGCCAGCAAATAAACACAATCACGTTCTTGGTAAACTTCAACTATTCCCCTCCACATCTTCCTCTCTTTATTAGAAACACTGCTTGCCGCTACGTAACTTTTTATCTGAAAGGAATGCTAACCATGCCTTAAGCCGGCAGGGATGACATAAAAGGGAGGGAATGTTTTGAGCGGTCCGGAAATCCATCTCCTACCCCCTGATTCTGCACATATTCCCTGGCGCATTGTCAGATGTCAAAAGAACCAGATTTGAGTTAATGTTTGTGCAATGCTAGGGTATACATTATTAGTATTCCTTTATATATTAACTCACAAAATCGTCGACGTGATAATAGATCACTGGCCTAAATCGGGAATCCTTGTCCAACAGAAAATAATATACCCGACAAATGGCCTGGTTTCAGCAACATAGCTAAACTTAACCTAATAATATTCTCTATTTCTAACTCCAGGGTGAGCTGCTGTATGGAGCCTAAGGCAATTTGGACAGTTTCCTTGTTGAAAAGCGGACTCTTAAGCCCTTGTGAAAACAAACCACAAAAGACCTCATTTACAGCAATAAATGAAATAACGGAAGGCAACGAATTTTGTTTCGCTTGTGGCAATAAAGAGAACCAAACGGGAGCAGATTTTATGCTAAATAAACCCCAAGAAAATATGGCATTGAATGATTTTTGATACTGTCAAGTAAACGGAACAATTGAGTCCCTGTGGAGGACACAGGGAAGTTTGGCAGCATTATTCCTTTTGAATTGGAATGAGTTAGCGTGAATTGAAGTTTTTTTTTTTAAAATCTTGAGTTTATGAAAGAGTTTGTTCCGTTCCTATAAAAGATAATAGGAGTCTAAACTGATTCTGTCGCAATAAATGACCGTTTTTTTTACTGTCACCCACCATAGAAAAGACTATCACACTGAAAATCTATTCATATCTCAACGGTTGTCTTTAACAGGAATGCGATTAATTTTGTAATATCAAAGTTTGCTCAATATGACCAACAGAACATCAAACAGTAACACTAGCAACAATATTTTGTGTGAATATTCAATATGTGGGGAAAAAAGAAATAAAAGATATTTGCTAAAATAAAATAAAAAAAAAGCGTTTTGACTTAATGTACATATTCTGAAATCTTCAAGTTTTGATAAATTAATTATCTATTCAAAAAGAGTCTCTATGTTTTCCAAAGCTAAAGTGACAACTTTAAACATGTATGGGAGCAAGCTTTAAACCAGACCAAATTATTACACATTATTTGGATGGTGAACATTATATGACCACATGTAGTGTGTGATGATCAGATTTTATATGTTTGACTAAACTTAGCTTTGACACAGGCAGTGTAAATTGTCACATGCAACAAGGAGCTGCATTTTCATACTGTGTGCAATTCTGTGCACCGAAACATCGTTTCAATCATTTTTGACTCTAAAATTTCATTACAAGTAAACCGTGGAATTAATGGGTAAATGGTGGACTTGTGTGTCAATCACTCTAATCTATCTAATATAATCTAATCTAATCTAATCTAAACTAAAATAAAATAATGGTACGGTTTAAGGGGGGAAGGGGGTAGGGTCAACAGTGTAATTAAGAGGTAAATTCAGAACGAATACAGATGTTAACTTGTTTTATACATACATACATATATTATATATATATATATATATATATATTACTTTTTATATAATATATATAATTACAATGTAAAAGAAAACATGTATGTACACAATAAGAGCATTGTACCAAATGATTAATTTATATGTTAGTACATAGTTAAAGATGCTTAATACAAACTTGGCCCAAAGACAACATAATCCCACAAATGAGTTTCAGATCTCTGTGTCATTAACATTTATTTTACATCTTTTACTGAATACCAACAACTGTCCCATTTCTGCCTGTTTTTATTTATTCTACAAAAGTTTAGGAGAAACATCTAAGACAATGTTAATTTCATGAAACACTCAACTATGTCTCAGAAGAGCGACCTCTGGGAGCGGCAGAGATGGAGATGATTAGTTTTGTTTTCAGGAGAACCATCAACTGCAACAGTCAGAGTGCCAAATGCAAAGTTTATTTAACCTTGCAGGTGCATATTATCTGCAAGCTTTGCCATGTCAAACTTTATTTAAAAACTCTCCCCATTTACTGCCTTCCAGACACTTTGTTTTTCATACAGCGATGTGCTCAAATGAGCATATAACTCAAAGAGCAGGAAATATTTTCCTGCGCAGTTCACAATCCAACTTTTCTTTAGCACAAACCGCCTCTTTTCATCTTAATATTTTGACGTGTGCATTCTTGTGCTCATGCATTCTTATTGTATGCAATGGCTTTTATTGTAGATGCAAAAGAAGCATAAGTGAGGAAAATTCTGATTGCACAAAGTTTTGTGTATTCACATGATGAGATTTCTAGTTGCTTTGTGTTTTGCACCACTTTCAGGCATTGGCAGGGAAAGCCACCAGGCATGCAGTCGGCCCGGGGATCAAACGGTTCCAACAATCAATGCACACGTACAAATCATGCTGAATGCACTCCCACTAATTTGGGCCAATTCTAGGTTATTTCCACTGATGCCACTCCTTGTGCTTTCACCTCAACTGGGCATTTAGTCAGGTGAATGAGTACAGTGCTTCACACACACCGCTCCTAGAAATAGCTATTTTCGGAAAACTTCAGTGACATGTGCGACAGATGCCGTCTCATATTTAATCAGGTCAGTGCACAAATTTGTATGTGAGAAGAAATGTCACATTCTGCCAGTTTAAATAATACCAATGTGTATTATTCTTAATGCACTTGGGTGAGACTCCACACCCGTCTGGGTTTTCCTATCGTGTAACATCTGGCACTGAGATGCGCGTCTTCACTGTGTGTCCGTATGAGCCTCTCCAATCACACTGAATGACTTTTTTCATCTTGATCTAGTTAACTGTGGACACGCCTCTTTTTTCCCCTGGTGAAAAAAAACATCCTGGATAAAATATTGGAGCAGGCGGTGTGACGTGCGCTCGGTTCCTGGCTCTCTCAGAGGCCCTTCATGGCCCGTGTCAGCCAACTTAATGGAGATTCCACTAATGCACTGGGGTGGGAGGCTCACAGGCCACACACTTACACACACTACAGTTACACGCTTCTCCACCAGATCTCCCATTGCCCTTAAAGTTTTTGGTCTGGAACTACTTTGTACATGACTTGGGCACGGAGACATCCATTTGGTTGGTTTCTGAGAGAGTAGGGAAAAGTGGACTTGTGTTTACAGTTAAAGAACCAGATGATAGATGGAAATGTGACAGGGGAGAAACTGGATTTCTTTAAAAAGGATGGACTTGGTGTGGGGTGGAAGTGGAGTTATTAGGGAAGAGGATGCTCAAAAATGGCTTTGCTAAGGTCCATTTAGCATTTCGTTGGCAGTCATAATTTTTTTTTTTTTTTTCTTTTCTTTTCGTGGGGGGGGAACATTCAACTTAATTTCTGAAATATAGAGAGGTTATTGGTAGGGCAAATCTGGTTTCAGGAACTGACCTACAGTTTTGGTTGTGTGTGCCCGTTTACAATTGCTTTATCATACTGTGATACAAAGTCACAAAAAATTTTTTTTGAAATTTTGGTATCCTGAACATGAAAGTGCCAGTCAGTTTTTCAATGCAAGTTTGCAATTTGTCAGAAAGAAAGAAAGACCACAGAAAGAAAAGAATCAACGATTGCCAAAATTAAAAGCCACATTTTTATACACTGTGTTCAAAAGCACCGAATTAGTTCATTGTTGGAGAAAGTAACGTATTGATTATCAACAGAAACGGACCAGTTGTATTCACATTCGAGAAGCTACTGTGAACCCTTTTTCAATATAATAATAAAGCATTTGGGGCTTTAGAGGTGCAGACAAAATGCTAGCATGAAATGTGCGTCTGCCCCCCCCAAGCAATCAGCAGCAGATTCTTTATGACCTTTGGGACAGAAGGGTCAGGACAGTTATGCCATTCAACCATACATATGAAGCTGTATATGTGGCTGCTACCGTACAAAAGTTTCAGTTTTCAAAGTGTTTTGAGGGTCAAAAAATATTCTAATGTAATATAAAAAACATGGTGTAGGCTGGACAGCGGTTGACGTTTGTTTGGAAGCACCAATCGCTTAGCAAGGTGCTTTCAGCTGACCCGGGGGTCCTGTGTCAGCCCCTCTTGGTTGAGGCATGAAGGGGAAGGGTAAGCGCAGAGTGGGCGGGACCTGAGATGCTTATGAGCTGGTTATGAGCTGCGTCCGGAGCAGGAGCTATAGGACCGGCACATGACCAGCTTAAACCAGCTCATCAACAACTAAGCAACAGCGTAAACCAGCTTGCCATGCTTCACAACCATACCCAACCAGCATATGCTGTTGTTTTTTTCAACACAGCTGGCGTAACACACACAAAAAAAAACGGAATCACCTTATCATTTAAACATGTAATAACTTCATCAGTAAAGAAATGGTCGGGTAGTGTTTACGATAGGACAGCATTGGTGGATGTGAAGGACCTGTAAGTATAGGAGGAGAACGTAAAGGATTACAAGGAATCAGCGATGACAAGAGCATTCACATTTTGACCAAAATTCTGTCATGATGGATAGCCAGGACCGTTTTTCGAGAAAATGAGTAGAGAGCACCAGACCCACAACTATCCTCAACAAGAAGCCAACACTTCACACACATCTGATGCTCTGCATTCTTTCGGTTGTACAGACCTCACAGTGTTCCATTGAGGCCATAGCCTTTCTCTGGGCTTGATGTGGAGCTCAACGGGTTTCAGCTCAGTTTTTTTAACTTTCAAAAGGATCTGTGGTGGCTGCTTGGGTTGTGTGATCATGTGTAGGTGCAATTTAAACACGACGTATTGTTTTACACTTTATAATCATTACTACCCTAAGCATTCCTTGGTCTAATGTTGTAATATAGGCATTCTGTTTGACAATAAAACAATGCGCATTTGCTGTCAGCGTCATTAAACCAAAAGGTCTACAAATTGAGTAATTTGTTACACCAGCCAGATTCCATAACTACCAGTGAAATGCAGTGGGTCACCACTGTAATCTGGTTCATCGTCGCGGCATTCATTTGAACGTCATGGTGGAAAAAAAGCTTACTCCATCATTTACGGGTCAGAGGCCCAGAGGAATTATCAACCTGCAGAGCCGAGTTTAAATGGGAAGGTGCAAGTGTGGGTGACATTGCAAACACTCTCTAGTTCCTGGATGTTAAAACCCTCATCTATATTATATGTTATTCCCACAGTTAGTTCTGAAAATCATTGGGGTCATTCCTGAAATTGGATATACTATGAAAAACCTTTTAAATCTTCAAACTTCAGCCACATTTGAAGAAAAGGAAGAGTAAGATTCACGTATTAAACAGCAGACAAAACTCACCCACTATAAGAGCAAAAATGCTGTTTCCATTGGTCAAATATGAATAAGAGCGTCCAAGATAAGGAACAGGAAAACACAAAAAATCTACTTTGAAACTGCATGCTGTGTTTTTAAACATAATCTTTGTTATTATGTTTGTTTAACCAAAAACCTTTATACCATTTTTAACAATAAGTTTAACTATTCAAGTCTTTTTAACATAACAGTAGTATCAGGACGTCTTATATACCAATATTGGATATGCCAATAAAAATGTCAAATTATCTGATATTTAAGAGATTAACGGTTCTTGAAGGGTCACAGTCATAAGGGTATTCAGGTGGCCTCTCTATGATATTCCGTGGTGTGTTTTTTTTTTTTTTTTTTTTGCAAAATCTGACGCTGGCCACCTTATACAAGAAGTTTAATTAGTTGGTTGTAAGAAAATGCGTTTAATGTATTGGGTCAGTACAAATATACACATTTTAAAAGTTGTCTAGTCATACAGAAACACTTCTTAAATTTTAAGCAGAATTGAAGCTTAAAATATATACTTTAAACCATAGAGATTACAATGTTCATGATAAAAACAGTTACACTATGATTATTATAGTATTTATTTATCACATTGTTGGGTAGAACAGTAATAGTTCTTTGCAATGTATAGAATTTTTTTTTTAGTTAGCCAACCGCATTTTTATCAATATATATACACTGAATGATCTTAAGGTTTTTGCAGGGAAAAACATAATGACTGCTCAAACTTGGGGGGGGGCTCCATGTTATGTATTTTGCGCATAGTATCTCATGATGCATTTGGTGGTATCAGACCAAGGAAGCCAATGTGTGGCTCAACGGATGTTTGTAAAACTAAGACGCGATTGCACCCATGTTACTCAAGTGTGGTAATCAATAGCTCAGTTTGCTGAAAGTCAAAGTTTGGCCTTTCTTATCATTGTCAGGACTTCAGTTCCTACAATAGCACAGGAGAGACAGGCAGCAAAACAGACCACCAGTAAATCCCCCACCGGGTTTATGGGTTTGAGTAGCTTTTTACTTTTACTCAGATTGGTTAAAGGCCTACAGGTCGCCCAGCAGTCGGATCCGGAGGAGACAATGATAAATATGCTTGTCCCTTTACTCCTCCCTCTGGTTACGGTGGGCCAACAAAGCCTCTTTGTAACCCCAAGGAACGCGACACAGTGGACCTTGATATGTGTCCTAGGCCATCTAAAAAAAAGAAAAACACGCAAAAACCTATATCAGTCGGCCTTCCTGTGAGATCAGTACCTCTTACATAACGGGCTTGCTATCCGGTTGCACTGACTTGGTGCTTGTAGGTCCAGATGGTGGATGGTTCCTCCAGGAGCCTGGGGGGATTGTGTGACCACCTTTTGTGTGTGATGTCACTGTGGACAAAATCTCGGTTAAAGAGCACATTCAGCCTAATACATACATTCTATATCTAGAGACAGGAGGAGTACACAGGGGATAGTTAACTCGCAATAAAAAATTCCACTCTCACATCATTCTTGGGTTTGAAACACCTATGACTTGCTTCTTACGTGAAATACAAAACATATTTTAAAGACTGTTTCCATGGTATCCCATTTGCAATAAAGAATAAAAAAAACTGTAATTTTTTGATTCTTGACTTACTCAGGAATGTCCTCTTGCCCCATTTGCCATTTTACCCATCCCGCAGTGTCCTTAACAAAGACCATAAAAACCACCCGAATGTGCAGTGCTGTGGGTCACTGGGACCAGATTGAACACTGGATCAGCACATCTACTGATCTTTTGAAAGAGAATTCTTTCTAAAACAAAATGAACCAAAAAGCACAGATTTTAAGGTCATGATTTGTAGAAATGCAAGCACTTTTATTCATTGAGTTAGTTAGTTAGTGGCCCAAAAAGTATCAGGACACTTAAAAGCCACATTTAGATGATAAAATCTAGTAAAATATAAGGCCAGTTTGAAAGCAATAAAGCATAAGCACACTTTTAATGAAATGTGTTCGTTTAGTACAAGATTTATCATTCCAAAAACGGATTTAGCTTTTGAAATATCGCAAGTGGCCAAATACTTTTTGAGACCACTTGTTTATTATCATTGTATTAAAGATGTATTACCAGTCATTATCATATTTAACGTAAGTTAAAAGATATCTGGAAAATGAATTTAAAAAGTGTATTGTATTATCACAATTCTGCTGTCCTTTAAAACTGTAAGAAGTAAAAAAGACAGCGAGGCGAGGGCGTGTTAAGCGGGTTGCAGCTTGCTTCAGTCTGAACGCCATGCATGTATAAAAATGTCTCTGCGGTCGTGTCGGTCTGTACACTAGAGGAAGGTGTTGACTTTTGACAATGAGCTCCTAGGAATGCACCACTGCCGAGGCCAAGTTGGGCGTGTTGACACTTATGAGATCGAAAGCCCAAGTTTGGTTGGCTCCGTCCACTCCGCGGCCTCGGGGGGCTTCTGCCACTTAGTTAGAAGGGTTGTTTTTTCACACAGCCCAAAATGATAAGCAAGAATGTATGTTGTGTGTCTTGCAGTATTTAATACTTGAAACATGACAGTCTGCAAACTGTAAAAGCAAGAAAGATTACATAATGTTTCTAACTGGTCCGCATTTATGTTATTCTCATTTTGCTTGTTGCATTGTCCATGGGAGAGGGGGGATTTTGTCATGAACTGTGTGGACAGGGAAGAATCTGTCCAATAAAACATGGCAATTTATTGGGCACATGTAAAGGAGAATTTGTCTGCATTTTGTAGCACACGAAAATCCATTCGGGCTAGGTGTTAGCATAGACCAGGCCTCTGGTACAGACTGGCAAAAAATGGTGATAAGAAGTGCTTCCGGAGCGGAGGTGGAGAGGGGAAATGATGCAAGACAGTAGCCTTGTTTAAAAAGTGCTCACGTGGGTCTGTGGCCATGGCGAGTTGCAAAAATGAGTGTGGCGAGCTGGATTCACGCGTGAAAGAATTTGACCACTTCTCAGGGCCATCTCTGTGTCTGGCCTTCCTTCTTTCCCACTTTTTTGAACGCAGATGATTGAATTTGTTTCTAAAATTATATTTAAATTCATACATCAGCAGATGTGTCTATCCAAAGTGACACTGCATGCAAGGTGGCATTTTATAAAACAATTCCAGTGTAAAGAGCTACAGGGATGATCCATCTTAACGTTTAGTTTCTGCCAAAATAAACTACTGGTTTAACACTGGTAACTTATATAGGCTCCACTCCCATCAAAACAAGTAAGTAAAAAAATATTAATTGTTTTTTTAATCTATATATAGAAAATATTTTACAATATGAACATTTGTCGGAATTTCAGTGATTTGTATGATTTATGAAATATTTGTAATATATTTAGTACATTACATTTCGTTACTAAACAGGTTTAAAAAAATGCTGTTTATTAAACAAATATTCGTTTGAATGAGAAACAGCATGAATTTATTATGATTTAAATGCAGATTTTATTATTATTTTTTAAACCTTGTAAAAGTTTAGGTCCAATAAGACATTGTTTAACTTGTTTATTCTCATGAGTAAAATTGAGATAAAAACACTTTTAATTACACTACAAAAAAAAATAAAAAATACTTATTAGTATGTTTGTCTGTGGTTTCAATGACAGATCTCTAAACCATTCTTAAATCAAGAGACATTTTACTTGAGAAGCAAAATGACTTAAGATAGTAGGTCTTGTTTTCTAAAAAGATTTTTTTTTTCTTATATTAAGTTTTTGCTTAAAACAACAAAAAACTACCTGCCAATGGACCATGAAAAAAATAATAATGTTTTCCCTTTGAATTAAGATCATTTTTTCTTACCCCATTGGCAGAATATTTTTTTATTTTTATTTTTTTCCGTTTTTGAAGCAAAAATAAGATTTAAGATATAAGAGCCGGTTATGTATTTGTAGTAGAAGTAAAAAATACTAAGTAATTACATTTTTTTATTTTTTTTTTGCCTCAGTGTTAGAGCCTCAAAGAGCTTTTAATCATGATGAAATGTATTATTATAACTTATTACAGGAAGTTATTACATAGAAAATACTCATATAAATTCTGTATAACTAAAATGAATTTTAGCTGTGTTTGCATAATGCATAGCAATGGCCACCCTGGCAAACCTAGCTGGGTATAGGTATCTAGTATAACCTTGTGTCACTAACCTTGTTAAAACATTATCAAATGATTCAAATACTCTTTTATGGAATTATTTGCTGCCCACAAAATCAATCAGATCTGTGCCAGTGTGTAAGGTAACATTTTAAAATATCAAAAAAAAAAAACTGCACTTGCGCTATTCCCATCCATCACACGACTTCCATTCCATCAGATTTGCACACACATGAACCAGAGGACATTCCATGACATTCCAGTTTTAACCTCCCCTGCCTTGCAAATCACTGAGCTTCACTCTTGTTTGCCTCTATGGTGCATTGCATTTCATATCGAGGCTGGTGCTGTGACAGACGAGATAGAATGAGAATGAGAGGGGATGAGGGCATGAGTAGCACCAGATGTGCTCAGGGGTTTTGCAATATGTCATTGGCAAGAGGACGTTTTCTTGAACTAAGACAGCATGGATGAGCTCACTTGGAAATGCACGAGCAAACCAGGGCTCTTAGCGCATGCAGGCTGAACTGTACAAAATGACTAGCCACATGAGAAAAGTTCAGGTCTTTGATGCATGCAGTGAGTTGGTTTAAACCACGGGTGTCCTGGACGGCCAGAGTCCTGTAGAGTTTAGTTCCAACCCCAATTAAACACACCTGAACCAGCTAATCAAGGTCTTCAGGATCATTAGAAACGTCCAGGCAAGTACGTTTAGGGCAGGCTAGACTAGACTAATGATTTTTCAAATGGTGGGCGATTAAACTGGACCACAAATAAAAGCTCCTGTAGGCTTACACTGCAAAGAGGAACTCAAGCTGTATTTAGAGACCAGAATTCAAAAATACCTTGCACACATGTGCAGTATGTTTATATACATTTTTATATCTTACAAACATGCCTATGGTTATTTACCTTTTATGAGCTGATCAGTGTCTTCAAGAGACTTCATATTCACTAAAACAATTCTTCTGTCATAAATGTCCACTTTCTTTTAAAAATGTAGCATCAAGGCAAAAACAACAACAGAGCGCTGCCGTGAGGGGATGCAAGTATTTTTAGGCCAGTCCTGAAGTTATTATCACCCTGGCTCCCCTTGACAAAAATCTCAATAGGATTTTTTCCATTTGCTTTTAGATTATAACAGAAAATAAGCTATTGCAACCAACAGTTTATAATCTTACATATATTTTGTTTATGATGATCTTCACAAAATGAAACTTTTATGAATTTGGGAAGTCTAAATACAGTTGGCAGGTCTGTAAACTATGTCACAGTTGCAGTTTTTGCAACTTTTGAGTTCGAATAGTTTGCAAGATTGAAATAATAAACAATAAAGGCTATAAAGGCAAACTGGTTAGACCATGTTTTTTTTTTCTGTTTAATGTCATTGACAATCTCTGTAGTCTATTTATCCACTGTTTGGAACCACCTTTTTTAAGGCAAGTAAGAGCTTATAACAAGCGGTATTTCTGATGTATTTTGAGTCTGAGAATAAAACACAAAAAATATTTTGTGTTAACCACAGACCTTATTTCTTCAAAACAATTAAGGCAGTTGGTGAACCTATAAAAGTGCCAAAATATAGTGTTCTTGAATGGATGATATTTTACTTTTATACTTTTAAAAGCTAACCAAAGAGAGAAAATAATTATAAATGAAGAGATTGGTAAATCTTACAATCTAAAATGCAGTGTTCTGTGTTAATACATACATACAACAGAGGTCAATTTGTTGAGGAAGTCACTTTCTGATTTTATAGCTTATGTATGTCGGTTCATAGGGGAACGTTCTTGAGAGAGTGTGTTTGGGTAGATGTCAACAGAATCATGGGTGTGTGAGTCATCCAGATTTGTAAAGACTTTATGTGAGCTGTACGACCCAGCTCTTTGAGAGCCAATGTCTTTGATATAAGAGCAGTTTCATGTAAAGTGAGAATCTCTGTGCAGCCTGTGAAGGAAACCAGGACTGCAGCTCGTCCTCCATGTGCAAAGTTATAGTGGTTGTCCCATTGTGACAGGATTTAGGGACACTCATCGTGATATTATATGTATACCTGCAGAACCATGATTCCATGTATGTTTTAACTCAAAAGAACTGTCTTTAGATATCCCCATATGATAATTTTCACCTATTATGATAATTTCAAGATCCTCTTAAATACTTAATTTCTGATTGGCCTTTTGGTTTTTTTTTTTGGTGCCAGGACATGTCCATTAATTGGAAATGAGTCAGTCAATATAAAATAATAATAACAATATAATTATATATAATAATATATAATAATAACAATAATAATTTTATATATGTATAATATATATATATAATATATATATATATATATATATATATATATGCATATATATATGATATATGTTAGTTGCTGCCAAACAAATAATCACATTTAAAATAAAAGTTTTTGTTTACAATAATTATGTATGTTTTCTGTGTATAATTATGTATGTATCTATAAAATACACATACATATGAGTGATATATTTTTTTTGGGGAAAATATTTACACGTATATACATATTAACATATTACATATTATATTCTTATATTGGATATTAAAGAAAATATATTTAATATATAAAAATATTGGTTTTTCTAAATATATACATGCCTGTGATTGTATTTATATATACATAATAAAATATACACAGTATACACACATATATATATATGTAAACAAAAAACTTTTATTAGGATTGTGAATAATGGTGATTACGATTGTATTGACAGCACACAATATATATATATATATATATATTTCTTATATATTATATAATATTCGTAGCTTTTTGTCTTGTTTTCCATAACAGATATCTGAAACATTCCTGAATCAAGATACATTATCCTTGAGGAGCACAAAATGATTTAAAGATATTAGGTCTTGTTTTCAGACGAAGAAGATTTTATTTATTTATTATTAGTTTTTTAGGTTTTGCTTTAAAACAAGAAACCAAAAAACAAACAACAACTGTCAATCTAGACAAGAAAAAAAAAATAATTATGTTTTTTTTTTTTCTGTTTTAAAAAAAAAGAACTAAAATGTGTAATATATTTTCAGAGAAAACAAAGGCCATGGTTTCACAGAACAGGGCTTAGACTTAAGCCCAGATTACGCCATACTTCAGTTAGGACATTTAAGTAGTTTTTATAAAAATGGCTTAGGAAAAAAAAAAAAAAAACACCTTGCCTGGTGTGCATCTGATCAGATCAAAACAAGGGCTCTGACATATGTTAAGATCAATCAGTGCAAGTTTCTTTTCAGAACAGAAACAGTCTGGGGACTAGGCTTAAGCCTTGTCTGTGAAACCAGAAAGATTCACTTATTCTTCATCAAGTCATTTTGCTTCTCACGGTAAATTGATCTTGATTCAAGAACATTATGTATACTAGAAAACACTGTAAAAAAAAAAAAAAAAAAACTAAGTACGAAAATACTTTTTTGCAGTGTGTTTTAAAAATCATATTTTCCAATAGCATGTTTCTGTATGAATTTGCAGAGACATGAAGACACAAACAGACAAGAGTTTTATATTTAACAATATATATTTTACCCAATTGTTGATGTACATTCCGTTTTGACATAAGCTTTTATTCACAAAAACAAAATGTAGGCATCTAAATAAATACTATATAAAATAGAAACTTTCAAAATAAATATATCTATAAAGGGACATTTTCATATGTGTGAGAGGTTTTTTTTTTTTTTTTTTTTTTTTTTTTTGCTTTTGCTTTTTTTAAACAAAACAAAAGCACATTGCTCTTTTCTTTAGTCCTCAACATGAACAATGAAGCCAAAAGAACACCAGAGAGTACAAGCCCAGTTTGGAAGGCAGCTTAAAGTGGGTTTTATCTTAAAAAGAAATGGTTTTCTAGTGGCCAAGAAACTGTAGCATGAATAGATTTACGTCACAGAGTCCTGATGAAAAACATACTCAGCAAAAGGGGCGAGACAGAAGGAAGATCGTTCAAAATCCCCTGCAGGCCAGATTATTAGGCCAAACAATCATACAGTTTACATTTTACAGCTGGAATCTTTCTTTTGTAGTTGAGAGAATTGTGAAATATGAAAAAGAAAATTTTAAAAGACGGGGCGAAAAAAAGCAACATCGAATAGGATTTAATGGAATGTTACTTGAGTGGGGATGCTCCCATTCATTCCTCCCAGACAAGTTCACACACAGCAGCTGTATAAATCAATAAAGTACTGAAGATGTTGCACCGTATTAGGAGGAAAGAGGGGACAGACAAAATGCTGGCCACATTGGGGTGAAAAAAGCATTACTTTGAGTGTGATGAAACGCCTTTCCTTCTGTGAATTCAATTAAAGTTACAGTTTCAGGGGCATGAGGAACCAGGAATTAGCCTTGCCTCTCTCGTGCTAATGAGGCATGGCTAGGATTAACAGAGGTATTTTTTATGGCCTGGCACACTTTTCTAAATCAAGGTGCTGTTGTGATTGAAATACCTAAACACCACTACCTTCTATGCCAGAATAATCTTTGCCCCCACCCACCCCCAGCCCTCCCAAAAATATAATAATTCATCTATATACTTTTGTACTGAATTGTAATTAAAACTGTACCATGCAATTTCTCCAGGACATTTGAAACATATCTTACCCCCCTAGTTAGCTTACACCCTATTTCAATCCAAGAACGTGTAACCTGCATAGGTCATCATCTAAGATATCTATGGCCCTACATTTGCAACTCTTCCCTATGCAGCTATGCAAGCTTAAACCATTCGGAACTACTCTGGCACCTATCCACGGGTTAGACTGCAAGAAGACTTAAACCCTAGCCTTATACATTCAAGACTAAGAAACAGTAGTGTATTTCTGCTTTTCTGATTTGTGCAACAAGTTACAAATGTTGGAGTATGTGGGACCTAAATGAGCGAGCGTCGGTCTTAAATGTGTGTGGGACCGTGGTTTGTTTTGTTGAGCAGGCAGACCAATTATTCCCCCTCGGCTCAGGACTCTAGGAATCCTGTTTTTTAATTAGATCACCGTACCTTTAAGAGCTTACTTTCGCACTAATTGGTTGCAACGATGCATGGCCACTGAAAACAAAACAGTTATAAAGATGGTCAGCGGAAAACTCCATGGGGCACGTCCTGTGTGGCAAAATATCTATTACGTATACATATAACAAATATTAGGCTGTGGAGGGAAAGCAGTCGATACTAGGGCAAGGTCCATGTTTGGTGCGTAGTAAAATAGAGGCATTTTTCCAACTTTTTTTTTTTTTTTTACGTGGAAACATTTTGTACATGCTACTGTACATAATACTGTGCTTTTGCCTAATTTACTATGGGTGAGACGATGGGCTCATGTTTTGTTTATAAGCGCGGTCAGAGAGTAGTACAACTACTTGATCGCTTTCTCCTTTTTCCCGTAAAAATTATGGCCCCAATTCTCCCCCCCTTCCCCCAAATATTGCGTATGAATGCTTGGTTGTCGGATCTTGCTGTTGTTTTGAACCAATGCCAGTTCCCTTAACTGGAGTCACCAAACTACGTTCCCAAGACTGCATCAAAATGCTGAAAACCCGTAAGTCAGATTGAAACTGATGATTCCCGTGATGTCATGTTCACCCCCCCCCCCCCCCCCCACAAAATGAACCTCTAGCCATTTGGAAGAATCATTATGGAAGTTCATGTATGCTATGGACATGTTTTCAAAGGGGAATTAGAAAAATCTATCTTTGTCCTATTGGCCATCAAAACCATAACAATCTGTTCCACACAGGAAGATAGAAAAACCCATACCTGGCACGTGGATTTACGGGTGGTTCACCAATGTCCTTTCACACCGGTTACCACATTGCATATTAGGGACGTCAATGGGAATATTAGAATCCTTCAATGAATGGGATAATGCCCTCCTGTGGTATGCGCATTTCACACAGAAGAAATAAAGATCTAGAACAAGTTGAAAATGTACTGTGCACAGACATGGTTGGGAAGTTGATGTTGTTGTTATGTTGATTGTGGACCTGCTTATCAGCTTGCAATTCGACCTGCAACCTTTCTGCAGTGCCAGAGCGGAGAGGGAATTTGCCAACGTATAGAGTGTTCTGGAATGGGTCTCTTGTTGCTTGTGACTTTTGCAAGCCACCACAAGAGCAAATAAAACATCGCAGGAAGGGAAGAGAGTTGGAAATCTTTTCAAACGGACATTTGCATCAAATGCCAAAGCTTTCCTGTGTCAGCGCCGAAAAGTTGTTTATCTAGGGTGATAGAAATGGCAAAAACACGTTGCCTCCCGCTGGCCATCACAGAGAACCCAACAACGAGAAAAATTCAGGGCCTTCTACCTTGGCTGTAGTCCTGCATGAACAAACAACAACTAATGATTTGTGCCCCTGGTCAGTCAAACGTAGCTACTGATCTACGGATGACTATCTTAAGCGTGAGGATTGTGCGTGGGTATGACTTATAAAGTACCAGGAATTTGGGAAGTACACACATGATTGGAAACTTTGCTCACAAGTCTCTTTGTACTCTCCATTTCTGGCAACGCCAATCATGAGGCTTGTTTTTACAGCTGACAGGCCTCCTGACCTCTGCCACCTTGCAAGCCTGGGTGCTTTGCAGCGGCAGCCTGGGCGGCTGATTGCCGTCGTAGCACTTCTGCGAAAGCTTGGCGCAACCAGTGGCAGGCAAATAACACATCAGGCAGGGCAGCACCAAGTGAAGCGGCTTGCCATGAAGGACCAGCGTGCGCAACAGTTTCGAGTGGCGAGCAGACGAGCATGGCTTTGTCAGCGACAGCAAACTTCAACCATCCTCATTCCGTCACTCAGTGCAGTGATAGAAGACGCCCTTGACTAGACACATGCAAAGTGACAGAGTCCACTAGGTTCTGTGCTGAGCACAGTCACCTCTTGGTTGCAAACCCAACAAGAGGGACAGCGGGCGTGGTAATGTGCCTCACGTGCATCGGGCATTTGCCACACTTCTCGCACAATGGCACGTGCTTTCTTCTCCAGTGGCAATGCCGCCACCAGCATTTTACCATTCTGAGGTCTTGGAGCTCAGCATCTTGGGTTGCTCTGCACCTAAGGTCCTGCCATTGCCAGTAGTGTACGGATCACAAACAGGTTTGGTGGAGCTGCATGGTCCAGCAGCCGGTTGTGGTCGGAAGGAGGTTGCTGGCTGCTGCTGTCTGTGATGAGCTGGGCCGACCAACTGAATTGAAAATCCAGGGGATGTGTGGTGGCATCTGGGACCTCGCAGGCGCGTGGACAGATGAGGATGGGGGCGGGGCTCCCAGCAGGACTTTCCTAGCCCCCTCTTGCTTTTGGCGTTGTGGGCTTGGTGGCTGTTGTGTGAGATCACAGCAGGGGTGTCGATGTAGTCATTCTGACAAATGGTAAAGATTTCATTTGGTCAATGGGGTATATAGTTATGGGTGCTGGAGCCGTCCATAGGGACATGCGGCTGTCCAGCAAGAGTGGCGCACCATGATGGAGGAGGAGACTCCAGGAATGTGGTTGAGGAACCGCCTTTGACGATCATCTGTAGATTGTGTTCCTCCATATACCAGAGCTCAGGTCAGCATTTAGCACTCCTGCAAAGACCAACAGGCAACTTTAGTACTGATCACCACCCTCACACAATACTAAGCAGATAACCCAGAGATTGGCTTTTGTTTGAAAAAAGACCACAAAAACATGCAAAAATGACAGCGGGGACCCTTTGCATAAGAGAGGAAAAATTGCATGTGTAATAATTATTAGGGATATATAATTAAAATTCATTATTAGGAGTTAAAAAAAGGAATCGTGTATAAACTTTCACTTCAACATTCCGATTATAGTAGGCTATTACGGCACAAGCCTGCACTAGTTTCTGAAGGGACTGGTTATTCTGAATAAAACAACATAAAATAAGATAACCTTAGAGTCACAACTTTTTGTTAAATTATTAAATTTCAATTTACTACAAGTTGATGTTAATCGAATTGCGCATATTATGATTAACTGGGCGCTATTAATCGAGTTTATGAGTAAGATCCTCGACACGCAGCTGCACGTTGTAAAATATCGTTTGAAATGTCTTACACTGCTACAGAGCACTGACCGTGAAGAAAATTGTATGATATGACCACAAATCAACGCTGTTGCGTGGAGTTTTTTTTTTTAATTTATTTTTTTTTTTTTTGCGTGAGCTATATGTAATTCTATATTGGAGGGTCGTGGTTTTTGCGAAGGGCTTCTGTGCTTCTCTTGTACGAAAGCCTGCAGCCTCTAAAGCAGTTTTGTAGTGTCGTCTGAAACGACGATTTTATATGTTGGCATGCCACAATTAAAATTTCACACGGAAAGCAGTCAAAATTCATACGACGTTTTTAATTACGAACCATTACATATTTACCAGAATCTTAAAACACCCAGAACCTAAGATACAGCGATGTTGACTGTCTCTGACTAATCTTCCATTTAGTGTTTTACTCACTAAAACAACTTTAATGCTTAAGATGACAGGTCATGCGAATGCGCGAGCTGCGGGGAAGCGTTCAGGTCACGGCGATTGTATTATAGAACGCGAACAAACGGGCGCAGGATCATGATACGCAAGACGAAATAGCCTACTGTCGGTTCCCCCCCAGATCGAATGATTGAAAAGACCGCGTATACGGAATTCTCACCTGTTCTACTTTTGATTCTTAAATCGCCCACGATCCTGTGGTGGTGTTAGTTACCGCCGTAGTTAAATATTTAAAACATAGCACAAAATACACCTACACTGCGTTGCTAAAGACGGCTGGAAAGGCTGCTTTGTGATAAACCAGCAGAATGGAGCCGACTCGATTTGAAAAAAGAACATAAACTCCATGTTATAGCGTTGTCCTTGACACTGCCTTATTTACATTCACTTGTATAACATTTAATACAAAAACACCCAATATAGATATAGCATATTATATATATAGATAATTATATAGATATATATATATTATATATATATATATATATATATATATATGCGCATACTATATATATATGCTCATTTTGTTTTTTTAAATAAATGGAAAACTCACTGTGCATAGAAAACAGATCTTTTCCTTCTCAGATGAGCAGAGTATTGTGATACTATTCCAATACAGGACAAAGAATGATAGATAGATCCAAACGAAGCCACGAAGCGAAAAAAAAAAATCCGGACGACTATCCGTGCGATGAGCACTGCAGTAAGCACACAGTCTTCTCCATACGATGTTGCAACTACATGAGGGAGATTGCTTTTTTTTTTATGAAAATGGGGGAGGGAAAGAAACCTAATGCGCAGCGGCTTTGACGGGAATTATTTTATTTTTTTTTTGTTTTTTTTGTTTTTTTTTATTTGTGACTTGGGGGGGCATTACGAACACTCGGAGGGGTTACACTTTATGAGCGTGGGAGAGCTCCGGATTTTACTGCGCGTGCGCGCGTTTCAAGATTTCATGAATGAAGAATGGGGGCTTTTCGTACAAGGGCAATGTCAAAGCGGATTACATGAAGGAAAGGCGGCTACTACTGGCCTTAATTCATGTTTTCTATACAGTTGCTTTATTCGTGCGTCTTTTTTAAAGAGGTCCTGACCTGTAACTTGGTAGGGACAGCATCCTTATAATCCTCTTGAAATTAAAATTTAAGCAACCATATGTTTAATTAACAGTTCAATCATTCTGCTGTTGTCATGTGTTATTGTTTGATATGACATCGCAATTGCAGGATACGTTTTGGGTTGCATCATCACGGGGGTTAATTTGTAAGCTCGAGTGGCGTGCACCTTTATTACTCCAGTTTTGAGTAGTCTAAATCAGGAAAACTGGGTCAGGAACGACCGGTCTTGTTTATAATGGAAGGAGAAAAAGATACAGTTAAGAGATTATATTTAAGCAGTCCGATTTTTGATTTCCCAATCCAGTTTGGCTGGGCTCGCGCACTGAAGTAGAAAAAACACGTTTATGACGCAATGCAGCAGGAGGTCATGCAGGATCAACAAAAGAAACAGGATGTTGTCCGATTTTGTAGACGATCCCACAAGCAGGAAATTGTGTCGTGAATTTCCTTTTTAACATCCCTCGGGTGTCTACACCTTCCCGGCCCACGGAATCAATTCCCAGCTTGTTTGGCTTGACCTAATGCTGTCAGATGTTAATGTGGGAAGCCTCTACATTAGCACACATTTCGCTCATGACAACAGCTGCTTTCATATTAAAAATACAATCATAGTATTTGATGTGTGCTAAAATTTAGGAGATAAAGGGGTGTCATTATTATTATAGTTTTTGGTTGTAGGCTATATATATGTGCTAAAATGTAGTCGGCCCTATATTGCTCCAGAAAAAAGAAAAAAACAAAAAGAAAAAAAGAAAGCCCCAAAAAAAAAAAAAGTACGGGAAACAGCACTTTTAGGTACTGATTAGATGGAAACCTGGGGAAAATAGACAAGCTCTAAAATAGTACATGCACTCTTTGAACGCAGGTTTTCCATTTGGGTGAAAATGACCACAAACTTAATATATCAAATGGGGCAATTTAACATCTCCAATACACAATGGGTTTCATACATGGAAATGGTTTCTGCCTAATGTCATATAAATCTAATCATGAATCACTGATGAACCGTTTATTTAGTTTATTGTAATCACCAGTCTCTTCTGCTTTTCTGACTTGAAACTTTATGTTTCAGTATTTTAAGATTAGATGGTTAAGATATTTGTTTGTGTGTGTGTTTGTTTGTTTGTTTTCATTTCAACCTGTTAATATTAACCATCCTGTTAAATTGGATTGGTAGTTTGTAAATCCAAAAACTCTAAATTAACAACCAACTGTACTGCAGTTATTAACTGTATAAAGTTTAATCACCTGCCTTTCTTCATAAATAACAAATACTTCAACTATTATTTTTCATGAATGCTTAATCCTTTACTTAAAAATGTTCTGTTGCTTTTAGGCCAGACTAGAGTGGTGACCTGATTTTTTTTTTTTTTTTTTTTTTTTTTTGGCAATTGGTTTCAAGCCAAGCCCACAGGAAGGAGGCTTGTGTGAGGGATATATGCAGAGAATGGGCAAGCCTTTTGGAGATCTGGGGGCCTGTGTGGGAAGGAGAAGGGGGTAGGCCCCTTCTGGTCCCCTGCTGATACAGAAGGGGAAAGCCAAGCCCTTGGTGAGATGGTGCACCCCTCGACCCTTCTTCAGAGAGCTGACAGGAGTGGCTTTCGGGCTGAACTCTCACGTCCATGGGACAAACTAGCGTGCAAGCGTAGGTGACCCCCTGTTGTTGGGGGGCCGTTGCGACCTGCCATTCAGGACACAAGCATTCTGGGCATTTCCACACGCCATTTCTACTTACATAGCGATACTTTCCCATCACCATGAGAACCCACACCATACCATACCCCGTTATCCAAAACACAAGACGCTCACGGCACCCCCCCCCCCATCACAAAGTTCCCATTTCACACCATCAGTGCTAGGCACCATAACCTAAATTTCCACACATACCTGTATGTGAGAAGCGTTTTTTTTCAAGGAAAGAGAAAATAAACATACCAAATCGGTAACCAGAAAGAACACTCAAACCCAAATATTAGCTTTCCAGACTTGAGATTGGAGCAGTTTGTTTTTTTCAGTGCCTTTATGTATGTGCTTTTGCATAAATAACAAGGCCACACGTCCTGTGACAGCAGCTGGATTAAATCCCAGAGCTGGATAAAATCAAAAGAAAAGTGTGAGGCCTGTAATTACATGTCGACTGTTCCTCTTGAACCTGATCCTATCTATAGGCCGCATCTAGAATTAACCATGCTTAGTTTTCTTTGAGCGCAAGCAGTTATACATCTGGCCATAATGTCATTGGGTGCGGTTGGGTGGCAAAAGTAGGAGGTCACCTTCTGCTGTCCTCAGCGGTCCTTGTTGACATGAGAATGCCTGACCTTCATTAGTAGTGCATTCATGGAGTCACTAACAGCGTGGAGCTATAATTTGAGACCTGAATCAGCAATGCTGGCCCAAGCAAAGCGCAGTGGATCAGCATTACCCATCCCAAGGAGGCCTTTGTTGACAAGCTATCGGCTAAAATAAGCTCCAGCCGGCAGGAGGCACATATCCCCATCAGCAGCCCACTTCCTGTGAGACAGCAAATTTTCTGAATGATGAAGGAGAAGCTTGCACACATCCCCTGACATTACTCTAGTTATTTAGAATTTTGTTCAGCATTAATGATTAATGAGCAGGAGGGCTTTGAGTGTCAGTCAGTGAAATAAGATTAGGAAGTTAGGATATTCCAGTGAACCAATGTAGTTGCTAACCTCCAGTGATATCTGCATCATTTGCGTCCCCTTAGGAATTTGTTACATTTTTTTTGTAGCGTACTGACCCGAAATCCTTGATTTGTGCAGGGATTTAGCAGCTTCTCTGCAGTTTCCATTTTGTTAATTAGCCCTATTGTCTGCATATCAATCAGATTAGCTCTGGGGGATCTAGGAGGAGGGTGCTGAGTAGAGCAAGTTTACCCAGGAGGAAGTGCCGGGGGCTTTGATCTCTGATAATGAGCTGCCAATACCGCCCTCGAGGGGCTACTTCCTGGGGCCAGCTGGAAGCCTGCAAGTTAGGCCACCTGAAACAACATGTACTCTTGCCCGTGTCCCTTTCCAAGTGCCTCTCACCCCACCTGCCCTTCCCCCATTTTTCATCAATGGTAACCCTTCCCCCAATTGAACTCTGTGATAATTGGAGATAGAGGTGGGCTACAGTCACCCAGGGTTCTATTGTCCCCAGTGTATTCATTCACTCTCTAGCCAGACTAGTGGCCTGATGGATGTTCTCAGTGACACTTAGCTTTATTTAAATCAACTTTTCCTTTTGGGAAGCGTTTGGTGAATGATGTATGTGACATTAAGTTTGCTCTGTCACTTTCCTCAAGCCCAGTCAGATTTTTTTAAAAGTTTGAAATGTTCATAATCTGCACTTTGAATTATGAAACCCTTGTACACAAAACTTCCTAATTTAAAAACCAGACATCTCCAGTATTCTTTAAAGTTTGTCCATTACACAAATTCACAAAAAGAGTATGTAAGTACCACATCATGCACAACATTGCGTCACAAACATGATCATTTTCGAAAAGCCGTGCCTGGAATGTCCAAACAGGAGTTTATGATTCACTTCAGAACGTCCCTTAATCCTCACCACTTCCAGTAAACCTCTCACTGCTGGGTATCCTCTCACTCCTTTGTGACCCGGTGGGACAGAGTTGAAACAGAAAGCTCAGCCAATCCTCAGAAGCTCTGTTTCACATCCATTCTCTTCCTTGATCCAGCTCAGGTACCTGCAGTCCTGGGAAAGAAGCGACTGGCCATGTCTTTCCCCGCTGGACATTGTGCCATGCTGAGGTTGATGGCGAGCACACAGCAGCCCCTTTGATGGGCGTGGGGGACAGGGTGACACGGGACACTTCCCTGAGCTGAATGGCGCCCCCGACACTCGACACCTGGGACAGCACGCTCCAACGCTGGCCTAGTGCCAACCTCAACGAGGCACCTTTGTGCTCCTGAGCTCAGTAACCTATCCGGAAAGATCTCTCAGTGCTGGTTCCCATGCATCACTCCACTCTACTTCACACTGCCTTTGTGCCCAACTGGCTCGGGACTCTCCTCACTTCCTTTTGCCTTGATCCTGGCTGTAATTGCTTGGTCCTAGTGAAAAGCAAGTATGAATTTGAAAGGTAGGGGTCTAACCTTTGGCTTTGCAGTAGCCTTGTGGATCAGGCCCACTGAATACAGTTACTTGTACACGTAAAAGTGTTTCCGGGATTATTTGAAGGCAGTGTTCAAACATGGGCTATCTGGTGTCCTACTGTCTTTACTCTTGCCCTTTATATCTTCCTCACAAAGAGTACCTACAAAGCCTGCTACATTCTCCCACAAAAAGCAAGCACAGGACCACTTGTTGAGACAGCCCGCTATTGATCTTGAAGCAGGACATCAACCATGACTAGAAAATATTCTAATTTTGTAAGAAATGATAACCGCAGTGAACCAAGAATTTAAAAACAAAGGGGTGTCAGGCCTGTCAAGATGTGAAATGCCTAACCACAACAAGGCATACAATGGATAACGTGTGCAGGAGAGACTAGGTTTGCTTGTTTTAAGGTGCTATCGTCCAAGACCTGGCGCGGTTCGGTCCAAACCCGCCAACCCGTCTGGCTTGTCAGACACACAAGGCTGTCTCCCCAGGATGGTTTTTAGTGCATTGTACAAAGTGACAAACCCATCAAAGCAACCCGGCCCAAATAAAAGGATCTTTTTATGACTTTCCTTCAAAGAGCGGCTAGGAGTTCAAAGCACACACCACAGTGAGAGCGAGTCGAATGTAAAGTTTCAGAATCATATGGAGAGGCAAAGAGATGTGGGGGGGTAGGCAGAGGGGTGGGGGGTGGGAGAGCCTCAAAGGGGATTCAATATTCCTCATGAAAGGCCTCCCCAACCTGGCATACTCTCTGTTCTCCTAGGCAGTAAATCTTCGACATTAGGTTATCATTCTCCTTTACACACCACCTGTGCCGCTGTACTAAATATATTTCAATTTCATAAACATATAACGTATTCACAGTATCTTCAACAGCATATGGCATGTCTTTTGAAGGCGAAGAAGTCAGTGGCTGTACAGTTTAGCCTGCTCGCCTCGGCACAGATAAGAATGCAGCTCGCAGTTGGGAAAAAAATTATTTTGCTTCCCGCCCTAAATTTTGTGCCTCCCTTTTCAGAAACAGAGAGATTTCTTTAATTAAAAATAGATGTCACTTGTGGTGTTAAAAATTTTTTTATAAAAAAAATCGTTTATTTATGTCTGCCATACAGTTGTATTCCTAACAGCAAATGTGTCTCTGATGCTAAGGCATGTTTAGCCCCCAGTTCAATCTCAGTTTATTGTGTGATGTGCAATGATCTAATGGGGAGCTTTCGCAAAAGTAAATAGCTTTGATGCAGGACTGCATTCTGAATACAGTTTCTGACTAAACCTAAACTAAATAGAGTTGCATTGGAATAAAGTGAATCAGCCCAGATTTCTTTGCTGTCAAGCAGTGGTGAGGAATGGTGTGTCATCAAGTGAAGCCATGTGTCCAGTTTGTCAACGTGCCTTCTACAGTCACAGGATTCATTTTTGATGAGTCATGTTGAATCATTGTAGAGCACGTCGATATGACTCTGCATATACAAAGAAGTACATTAGATGGACAAGTTTACAAATGGAAACCCTAGAACTGGGGTAAAATTTGCAATGACCCAAATCTGTGTATATCTGATGCTCAGGGGTGAATCCATTGTTCTGCTATGTATGGCACTTTTTATGAAGAAACACGTCAGCATGCTTGTGGAACAACAGTAGAGACAGAAAAATCCACCTTGGAAATCTGTTTCATTTGTTGATTTATAAGAATAAGAATTAAGATCAGTCTCCCTCAACCAAGCCTGGGTAAATTTCCAAACAAACATTAACAGTGAAGCAAAGAATCGATTCCAATCAAATGCAAACTATGAGCATGTGTGTGTGGCCTCACTAATTACAAAGCAGGCCTGTCCTGTTTACGTTGGCTGAGCGGGCAGCGATCGCTGTGGCCTGATCCACTATCCAGCTTGTTGGCTGACAGATTGGCCGTCCTGAAGTTTGGCTTCATCGAGTGTCATTCCATTCGCTCGGGGGGGGCAAACCTAATACCATATCAAGTCACTCGACACCATTGTATAAGAATAGAAGGTATGATTTCGCGCTTGATAGATATATAATGCATGTAGCTCTCCTTACCAAGCTCTCCCTTCCCACTGGCTTTGTGCCTCTGCATGCTCCTGAAATCCCCCAGGTGGGGGGCCCTTTTAATCCCCACAGCAACAAGGGACTAGTTTCTATGCTTTATACTGAGTGGCCTCTGAGGCCTGGCTGTATGCCTTGGCCTGCGGGCTAGAAGCCCCTCCTGTTTTACAATTTCCTGTATTCCTTGTTTTTAATGGTTGCTTCTAGAGTAGCAGACCACAAAAGGCCAGTTTTGTCCAGCACGAACAAGGGAGCCATTAGAACAGTACATGAGAGGAAGATAAGGAAAGGGAGATTTGGGAGGGTTGGGATTCGGCGGGCCGGGGCGTTTGTGTGGGGGGATCGAGCGGGAATGTGCTAGCCCATGGGGGATTAGTTATCCCAGCCGCTGGCCCCTGTGGGCAAGACATGGAGAGGCATATTTTATTTCAGGATGAGTGAGTGAAGGACAACTAGGTGCATCAAGGAAATTCCAAAATGATATCCCAGTGATATGAATATGATGCTTATTCATAGAAATGTAGGAGTAACTGTAGAAGTTTGCATGTACTTATATGTTCTTTAGAGGTTAGGGTTAGGGTTAAAATTTTGCTCATTAGACACCAAAATGAGATTTAATCTATTTGCAGGGTAAGTTCAAATAGTAGCATAGAATGAAGCATTTTATGGAAGCCGATTAGAGTGCATAAAAATATCTGGGGAAATATGCAGCTAGCATGTAAAGCTATTTTAACATTAGGGGATTTCTAGTTGTATAATGTTACAAATGTCCCAAAGCATCAGTTCTTGCCATGGAAATACAGATCCATGGCTTTCTCTAGTTCTTATCTATGGAATAATTCCCCAGGGTAAACCCTGGACTGGCCAGCCCTCATAGTGGAAAAGCACCACAAGTTTTTTCTTTTCTCCATATGGGCAGCCATTTGTCTCAAAGAGCTCTGTTAAAACATAAATAATATGTGTTATGAAAAAAAGGGGCAGAAAGCATTACTTCCTCTGGGATAGGACCTCTGGAGCCTGGTGTCCTTCACAGTCATCCTTGTCGTTCACACAGACAAAAAAAAAGAGAAGAGAAAGAAAGACTGGCTGCAAGTCAGAGCACACATACAAGTCTGGAGAACGCATGTAACCCTTACTCAAATCAGGGCTAGAAAATTCAGCCATTCTGTTTGTTTGCAGTGCATACTCGACTCAAGCTATCTGGAAATGAATGCGATGGAAAAAAAAACTGCTGAAATATCACACAACTCAACTGATTCAGTCACCAGACCATATCAAGTTTTGCAAAATAACTAAGATGAAATATACATTCTTCTAACTTAGCATTCATTAGCATAGCAGTACTTCTGCTGTTTTCAATTGTAGTTTTTTTAATAACAATCTTCAACATCAATCAATCTATCAATCCACCCGATCAAAAACTACTTGCACATTTTGCCCTAAATGTACACTTTCTCTTTCTATGAAACATTTGAAAGTTTCATTAATTTTACTGAATCAACATTTAAAATGAACCCTTTTTTAAAGACCCATGTTAAAGAGTTTACATCTGTTTTTTTTTTTTCTGGCAAAAATATATAAAAAAATACTAATGTGTGTGTGTATACTGTATATAAATTGATCAATTCAGAATGCTGTTTTAATGCTGTCACATAATTCAGAACAAAAATAAAATGTAGCTGCAATGTAATTTGCCACTACTTTTGTTTCCAAATAACCTCATCTCAGTAATCTCAGCACTGATGCAATTAAGAAGAAATTGTAAAAATATCCTGACAAAAGGAATGCTTTAAATCTTATATCAACTTCTCTCTTTCCTTCTGTTTCTTCAGCAGCCCAGGCAGAGCTTTCCGTGTGCCGAAGGGATCATGATTAACATTCGTTCAATTCGCTGAGGGACACGCATTCTAAGCCCTTCCTTCCTGCTGCAAGTGGAATTCTCATTAAGTGGTCATAACTACTTTTTCAAGAGCAGCATTCCTGCTTAGGTAGTCCCTCCAAGACTCCAGCACGATGATTTTCTTAGCTGCAAATTAATTGCTGAAGAAGATGAAGAAAGAGGAGAGTCATTTTTCTTAGATCTGACACAAGGTCATTAATAAAAGAAAGAGCATAGTATGACTGTCATGCATAAACGGATGAGGTCTCGTCAGGAAGTAAAATCACTTGTATTCAGACATGCACAGTGTTTTAAACTTTTGATATGTGGCATCCATCATTTCATTGGTTAAAGTCAACATGAAGTCAAAAGGGACCGTATTTACCTCCTTGTTGCACTTTCCTGTTCTTATTGTGCATGGTTCATCATTATTCCAAAAAAAAAGTTTGTCTTCATAATTTTTCATTAGAATATAACTAGTTTAAGCTCCACCTCTGTATAAACGCTTTGTTTTAAAGTGTGCTTGATTTCAGTGACTGTTTGATGAGAATGATTAACTGCATCATGTAGTTTAGTCAGAGAAAATAACTGATGGAGCTGCCTGTTTCCTGGATTCCCTTTCTGTAGCACTGGAGGGCTGGGCACAGGCCTTCTCGCTCTTACCTGGGCTGAATGGATCTAACTGGGGTAACTGAAATCGGCTGCCCCCCTACTTGACTTATTTAGTAATTTGTCTGGCTCTTTTCCTTCTTCCTACGGCTTGTAAAATGATCCAGCAACTTAAATTTCCCCTTTCGCCAAAAAGATGGATTCTAATCCTGTAGGAGAATGAGAGGAAAGGGCTGTAGGCACTTAAAATCAACTCTTAAAACATAAGACTGAAGGTAACGTCTCTCAAAACACACATGCATGTGAAATCATGACACATATAAAAGAATCCACCTGTATCTTTCCAGTTGACAACAGTACTGTTGATGTCCTATAATAGTGAAGGTGTCAGATTTGATTACAATGCCATAGTATGGATTGTTTAACATACCATGGCATGCAAAAATATTGTCAAGCAGGAATCAAAAATGTTACAATTCAAAAAAAAAATAATCACTTTTAGTGAAATGGTCTCACAGAAACCATGTGATAGATGCGTTGTCACTGTTACAATATTTGCCTGAATTGTTTGGTGTCAGCAGATCGAGCAGCAGTTTTATTCCACCATGTGTGCGTGCTGACCGCCGCTTTGCTGATGTGCAGCAGTGGCGGGGACCGGGAGGCACACTTCTAGACTTGTGGATCAGGCAGAAAATGCATTATGGTCTGTTATGGTTGGCTGATCGCTCTCCATTCAACCAGTGAGCTGCTCACACAAAGGGCCAGGGCTGAGTTCAAATAATGGATCGACTCAACCCTCCCCCAAACCCCCACCCAAACCACCCCATTTAGATGATCATGAGGCACTTTTGGTGGCAGGGCAGATTCTGTGCCCCCTATCCTGGTCTTGCTGTTGCGTACTGGTGATGAACAGCAGGCCTATTGGTTGGACTTCCTGTGTTTCAAAGAGAGTGTTGCTGACCATCAGGAAGTGAAGCCTGAAAGGCGGAACATGGATGCAGGGTTGCTCATTCAGACGGAGAGGAGCCCTTGGGGAGGGGGAAGTTAGGGATTTAGTTCAAAGCAACCACAGACAACATTTCACAGAGCTGGGAAATAATGGTATGCATTTACCAGTCAAGCAGCCAGTCAGTAAGTGTGTGCCTCGCAGGCAAAATAGCTGACAAGGCTTGTTCTCTAAGGTCAGGCTAATATGACTACTACACTTGACTTTTTTGAAAACTCTATGAAAGCCCTTTGTATGGGAACAGTTACACTGCATTCCAGCTTCTTTGCTAGCTTGCACCGCTACACCAACATAACCAGAACCAGAATTTGGAAAAACAGCTTCCTCTAAGGGGTTGTTTACACGACAACGGTTTCAGCCAAAAACTCAAATTTTTGAAAACTGGTTTCAAAGTGCAAGTTTTTGAATATGCCACCGGTTATCGTTTTCGTGTAAACACCCAATACGGGAATCTTTGAAAACTTCACTTACCTACAGGTACTGTTTACTAACAACTGGTGACAATGCCAACTATGGCCTGGCATACTTAATAACAGTGTTTTTGACTGTTTTCGAAGATATGTGTAAATGCGAATGCATTTTGAAAATGTTCATGTATACGTGAAACTTTTTCAAAATTGCAAGGAAAAAACTTTTCACTTTTCATCCAATTTTTTGCTTTTGCTTAAAAAGTCATTTTATTTTTGTTTATTTATTTATTTATTTTTGCTTACCAAAATGTGAGAAACATACTTCTGTGCTTTATGTTTGTGCTGCCAATGGTTCACCATTTGGCAAAGTAACCATCTGGTCTTTACTATGTTGATTTAGCTAGCTTCTAACCAATAACAATTAATTTCCACCATAATACTGTAGAGTTTGAATGAATGCACAGGGTTTCTTTTTAGAAGCTGATTTATTCTGCGCTATTCCAACTATGCATGATTATATGATTAGGTGCATTCAGCATTGTTTTCCCCTGCTCTCCGTGATCCTATCTTAAAACAAATATGTGCTAGGAAGAAAAAATATATTTCAACGCAAAACACGTAATGGAAATAATATGAAGTGGGAGGGAAAACAATAAATGAATGCCTTTGTGAGCTAACACAACATTTGGGAAAAGAATTAAAGAATAATTTTTCCTCCCATCACATAGGGCTGCAGACAGCAGGGGAAAAATTATGAGCACAACTAATCATATAATCATGCATAATTGGAATAGAGGAATACATAGGCTTATCAGCTTCTAAAAAGTAGAAAATATGTGTGTTATGTCAAACTATACAGTATTATAGCACTAATTCATTTTATCATTGTCAAATCAGGTCACCTTTATTTATATAGCAGTTTATACAATACAAATTGTGTCAAAACAGCTTTAAAAGTCAGGAAAGCAGTCAGTAAATGAAAGTTAGGATTTTTGAGTACATTTGTTTGATTTCTTAAATGATGGAGCACATTATAACTGGCATATATCCAGGTGCATAGTGTACTTTCTCAAACAAGGGGAACAGGATCTATTTGCAGCACTTTCACTTTAAAAAGAAAAGCAAAACAAAGTGATACAAACTAAAAGTCCATGAAACAGAACATAACTGCAGTGTTGGGGAAAGTTACTTTTAAAAGTAATGCATTACACTATAGTGTTAGTCAATAAAAAGTAACTAATTGCATTACTTAGTTTTGCTACATTACTTTTGCATTACTTTTTGTCACCTGAGCTGGGCTTTTTTATTTCTTTTTAATAACAAAAACGCAAAAGTTATATTTTTGAGAAACGGTAAAGGCCTTTTCACACCAAAAGTTAAATTAATAAGCCTCACGCTGCTGAAGGAAGTGCCTCTAGTAATATCTTTCACATCTTTTCTTGTAAATTTAAAATAGTGTTACTTTACTAGTTACTTGAAAAGGTAAACTTGCTTTACTTGTAATCTTTATACACCCAACACTGCATAACTGTATAAAATCTGCAGTATATTTTGAAGCAAAACCAGTTGAGAAACACTGAATTAGGCAATGTTAGTCTTTTAACTCAGCCCAACTGTCTATTCTCTCCTTTCCTCGGCTCTCTTCTTCTCTCCTTCTCTGATTACAGCACACAGGCAGTGAATGAAGGTGATGTTATCTGGTTTTCCTGCTCTCTTGTCCATTCTTCTCATTTACTGTAAAGTAACAGTGGCGTCTTTCAGCTTTTGGAGAATAAATGAAGCTGTAGCCCTCCCTGGATGTGTGTTGTGGGCCCAGCCTGGAGATGGGACTCATGGTCCACCCCAAGCTCTCAATTGGAGAACAGATAATACAGAGCTTCTGCTGGACATATGGTAATATAACACACATGTGTGAAGCAGATCCTCATCCTCTCTTTTGCAATTTCAGTATTTTCCCCACAGACCTTTCAAGAGGATATCTGGTCAGTTGTTACATGTGCTGTCAGATGCGCTGACATGAAGGCATCCAGCCAGTTTCGTGATGGCGCGAAGTCAAAATCTGCCTTTCCTCGATGCTGGTGTTTTGCAGTATTGTGTAATCAGCTCGTGTAGGTCATGCTTAGGTGAACTATGCAAATAGAGCTGGTTGTTTTCTAAAAGCACATAATTTTTAATGATTACTCATAGCTGCAACGAGTGAAGTTGTTATTGTAGCTGTGCTATTATTCAAATCTGGTGGCACTTATGGTGCAGTGCGTTGGGTTGTTTATATATATATATATATCTATATATATATATATATATATATATATAAAGTATATATATATATTATACTATATATATATATATATTAACAACTATATTATATATATATATACTTAATATTTAACATATTTAAACATATTTACATTTATCCAAAGCAACTAACAGTGCATTAAAACTCTCCCTTTTATCTTTTATCAGAACATCTGGCCCAGACAAGTAATTGACAGATTCAGCATTTCATATGATTGAACAAATTTCAGCTGTTTGAAGGCTCACATTGCTTATGTTCCCATGTGTGTCTTCACTAATGCAAAACACCTTTGTAATGTAAAAAAATGTAAAACAATCTCAAGCCTTCCTCTTCCTCCCCTTGTAATCCATCTCACAGCCTCTCCTGTCTCCCCCCACCACCACCCCTGCTCTTGGAGAGGCTGAGAGTTAGTGGCTGATAAGGGTGATGTCATACCTCCGCTTCCTGGGGATGTGAGTAACTGTATACGCTGTGCTGAGGGGCACAGTGGGGAAACCTCGCTCTGAACACACACACACACACCACTCCAAGAATGCCGTGTCCACCTCCATTTCCAAGCTTTGCAGTACATTTGAATGATGCTCACACATCCTGTTTGCCTCAAAATGCAATCACAAATGCAGATGCACAGACAAGGGTTTGGAGAAAATATTGCTTTTGCTTTTTTCTTGTATTAAAGCATGCTCTCCTGATTTTTTGCAGGCTTTTAGACATTGTGCATAGTGCCTAACTAAACAAACAACCAACCAAACATACAAATCAATAAATAAAGTAAGCAGAACTACAATGAATGCAGTTCTGCTTACTTTATGAATATGAATACTGATTCTGTTGGTTATTACTAACTTTTTTTTCTTCTTTTACCTCTCTTTGCTTTTAAAGTCAACATGAAATAAAATTGTTCCTACTTACATTATTAATGTACATTTCTGGTCTGGTCTTGATCAATACTTGTAATCCAAAGGGGGGAAATATTTATAATAAAAATCTTTTTCTAATTTTCAATTATAAATATAAGTTTTTCTGTAGCTAAAACAACAGACAATGGCACAAGCAACTCCAGTATCATGAGTTTGTATATATACTGAATGCAGAAGTCCCTTCAAATTCAAATTTATTATTATTATTATTATTATTATTATTATTATTATTATTTTATTAAAATATTACTACTAATATTATATAACTTTCTTTTTATCAAAGGCACTGGATCAACCGCAATTGTAAACTTTGGCATCTAACACCCAATTTGGGATGAACCCTAAGCCCTTTTAAGAATGTAAACTGATATTTCCCCATTTATGGTACAGAAACGTGAGTCTACATGTATCTGTCAGCAAGCTGTCCTTTGCCAAGTATCTCTTTCCTGTAAGAGATTACTGTCTTGGAGGTTGGCTATGTAGGTTTAAAAAGATCAGGATGTGGTCCATCTTGTAATTTACACCATGAAAAAAAAAAAAAACAACAACAAAAAAACAAGGTATGAGTAAAGTTGCTAACACTGCAGAACCAGCAGAATGTCAGTCGTTTAATGCCCAGTGTTCCTCTCTTAAGAAGATCTCGAGTCAGTCGTGTGTGATTTAAAGATTGAATGGACAGAAGTTCTGCTTCTGCTCCTCACAAACTTTCACCTACATCCTTTTAATTCCACATGCATACAGAGACGCAGGCGAGCAGTGATGTGTGAGCTCGCCTCCGCTGGCGGGGCCCCAAAGGCTGCTGTTCTTCTCTACTAGTCTACCATGGAACTGCTCCTTTCACCGGCTCCAAAGGGACCTCTGATTAGAAATCCTTCTCTGCTACTGAATCACATGTCCTTCTCTTGCTGGGGAGTCTGACAGAAAGACGGAACTTAACGGACAAAGCAAACATTTAGTCTTCACTGGCCTGGTTTTAATCTGTCATTACCATTTCTTTAGTATATAGGTTACAGCAATGCATACAAAGAGAGACAGAAAAAAGATATCACAAAAATAAAAATGTAAAAACTTAAACTTGCTTGAGAATAGTGTTAGTTTTTTAAGCAAGCTTAGGTTTTGTATAAAAGAAATGGTGTACTGAATATGACTTGCTTTCTTGGTTTCCACTGACTGTGTGCAAGAAAAGATACAAAAAAAGAAAAGACCAATCACGATTCAGTATGTAAATAAATAAATACACCAATGTCATCATTGTCAGTAAGATTTTGAATGCAGAACACAAACTTTAATGTAAAATAGGTATGATGTTTATGAAAAAAACAAATATGAAAAAAAAAGAAACTAAAAAATGATCTGACATTCTCCAAAATAAACATTTTAAATGCAGTCAACCTGATTAATACAGAAAATTATGAAGAATAAAAAAATATATAGATTTGGAAAATTTAAGTGCTTGTATTATTTTATTTATTTATTTATTTATTTATTTATTTTTATTGTTTATATATTGTTTTGGGTAAGTAATAATATATAGGAAATACTATTTATTATTATTATTATAATTATTATGTTTTAATTATATATATTTAACAATAAAATATATTTTAGGAAGTATCTACTTTATTTAAGTTTAATTTATATTGTTTGGTTCTGCATAAATGAAATGCCTCTTCACAGCTGAATTAACATGCTGTGACACTGTCTTTGCAGTGTAAATGCAGTTATAGATGGTTAAATGGATAATAGAAGGAATAATCACAATTCAGTATACCAAAGAATACAAGAAAGAAGACAGTTTAGCAAATACTACATTGATTCAAACACTATATATAAGTATAATGTTACATTTCCAAAAAAAAAAAAAAAAAAACCCTTCACTCTAAAATACAACCCAGTGCTGGGTAAAATATGGACAAACCCAGCGATTGGGTTGTTTTGACCCAGCAGTTGGGTTACTGCCCAGAAGGTTGGGCTAAACATTTAACCCAATTGTTGGTTGAAAACAATCCAATCGCTGGGTTTGTCCATATTTAACCCAGCATTTTTAGAATGTATAATAACACCTCTATAAACTTATCTACAAAACACTTTGGATGGAATCAAAGCTGAATTAATCATAACATTTTAGAGAAGACGAATAAATGAGCTGCATTCCCAGCACTGTAAAAACAAGCAGCCACGGAGGAGTAAAAAAAAAAAGGTTCTTGACAGGAAGACTATAGCACACAGTTAGACAAATAGAGAGAAAGAGATCTCTCAGGATACAGGGACAGCTCATCTCTCACACAGATCTGTGTCCAGAGCTCTCAGACACTTCCAGACAGGAAGCGACACGTCTCTCCTGACGACTCCTTAAAGGGCCCTGCCAGAATACGGCCAGTAAGCTTGAAAATCCCCTCTAACCACCTCTTACCACACCCACTGCAGCTCTAAGGCACCTTTATTACACTCCAGCAGCCTGTCCTACCAGAAATTAACTCTGAATGCAATGCCAACAACACCTGCAGGCTTCCTGACCAACCCTTTCCTGTAAATACACAGATGAGTGATGCATTTATGCCTAGCGTTTTCTATGCTGCTACTACAATATAGATAGAAATACAAAATATCTTCAGTACCCCAGTGTGCAAGGCAAAGGCAACTGTGACTAGCAAGCAAAAACTTTTGATGTTTGATAATAGAGAAAAAAAGTTCTCATCTGGTTATGCAGTCAAATATAATGTTAGTATAATGTGATTATATAGTATATTGTGAAAAGGTCTTTTGAATGTCCTTCTTCATTTAGGGTTCTCTGAAAGGATGTTTGACTCTTCTGCGTAATGTCTCACAGATCTACTTTTATATCTTCTCAGGAAGCATCTGATTATCTGTCCTAAAACAGGGACTTGTAAGGGTCGGGGGAGTGTTTGCGTGGCTTCACTCGAGACATTCCGTCCACAGGAAGCTGCTCCGTGTCTCCTGCGCCCGGCCTGATCCACTCCCACATCGAGACAATGGCTCGCTTCAAAAGGACCTATTTGTTTGGACATTCCTGTGAATAAGGCAATAATTACAGCAGCTCTCCTGCTCTTTCACAAGAGAGGATGCAACTCAAAAAAGAGGCAATGAATGAAGGACAAAAAATAATGGGTGTGTGTATACATATATAAGTGTGTGTGTGTGTGTCCTGCAGCGTTGACATCATAAAGGGAAGGAGATGCTTGGGTTATACTTGGTATGTGAGGCATTCACCATAAATAGGGCCACGACTCTTTGTTTGTTGTTAGGTTAGGCAGTTACTATTTTAATTCCAATGGGATTCTATCTAGAGAATGGCTGGAAAAGGAAAAAGGAAGTGATGATGGATGTTAAACCAACAAACATTCACAGGCCACATTTTTTTTTTTTTTTTATAGATCGCGTTCCTCGGATGTGCTTTTATGTGGGAAAAGGTGGTGCGCATGTTACATGCTGCCTTCTAAAAAGAGATTTTTTTATTTATTTTTTTCCATGATGACATTAAAGGCAAAGTTCAAACAGGACTGAATATTCTGTCATCGTTGACATATGTAGTTACAAATCTATATTATTTTAGTCACAAAGGTTTATGTCCCTACAAGTTTCCCATTTCATGTCTTCAGTAGACTTGAGAACAAATCACACAAATTTTATGATTTGGTCATTCTTGGAGTTTGACAGTCACCGTTCACTTTCATTGCATTGCATCATTGCATTCTGAGAAAAATCTTATTTTGCATTCAACAGAAGAAAGACAGAAGAAAAACTGTATATGTTATTCCTTAACATAGTTTAAGACAATTTTCTCAAACCCCAATGTTGGGCGTCTGTGCAAAAAAAAAAAAAAAGTGATTATCATATCGCGCTATATGACCCAGTTTCATGCCAAAAATAAAGCTCTTCAGCACACATCACATAAGAGGGCAGTTTAGATGAGATCAGTCTCTCTGATGGCCACTTAATTATTGAAGCTAATGTCAATATTCTATTTCCTGAGGATGTATTACAGCTCATCAAAGAAATGGGACAGGGATAAAAGATTGTAATGTTCCATTCACACTCTCCTGCCAAGAGGGTTTATAATCAGGAAGTATGAAAGACAGGAGGTGGACTTCCTGTGCTTCTGGATGGAGATGTAATAGCTTGTGCTGTATCACATCATGGGAATATCAAGAACGCATCCTGCCGAGAGCCTCGTTTGTGTTAGTGTGACGCACAAAGGGAGAGTACAGCTGCCATGTATTTGTTATCGTAACACTGCGCTCATCTTTAGATATTTCAGAGGATGAGAGTCTATTTTTAGCTCTTTCCGTCGATGAATCGGACAGTTATGTGGCTAATAATGGGAGGTGTGACAAATGAGAATGTGGTGTGCGAGCTGGGATTCTGGTTGTTATGGAAAACCCACTGATACTTCACAGCCTCTCACAGGAAGAGGAAAAGGTGACCAACACTCTGAGCAGTTAATGCATGAGTTACTAAGCGCAGATGAAGGATGCCAGCTCCCTAAAGATTTGACCACTGAATAAAGTCAATTCATTTCTGTTTTTTATTTTTTTATTTTTCTTCTTCTTTTACTGAAATACATAATAGGATGTATTGCGTAATATGTCACAAGCTCATTACATAACTAATTACATACATGACATTTTACAACATGAACTAACATTGCCATGTCAAATTATTTGATATTTTAAGAGATGTGTTGACCTTGACACACACATGAGGCTCTATAGGAGTCCTCTGAGTGACATCATTTTCATGTTTTATATTTTTTTCCTCCTTTATGTTTCTGCATGTTGGTTACACAACATGATTTTGTGGATTTTATAAATACACTAACAGACAGGAAAAAAAAGAGACTGAAGACATTGACGCAATAACCTGGCAACCTCCCAGAACACTGTAGCATTGTGATTATGAGCATTGCACATAAAGTATTGCCAACATTCACAGTGGTGCATGTTACATTTCACTATATATAACTGTACAGGGCTGCGTAAAAGAAAAAAAAAAGAGTTTATTAATACAATAGTGTGCTTCAGAGATGACATATTTTTGGATAGCTGGCCAATCAGAGCACACCTCGCTTTTCAGACCGATGAGCTTTGTAAAAAACGACGAGTTTCAGAAGGCGGGGCATAGAGGAGCAACAATAATATACATTATGTGGAAAATAAGTTTTTTTTTTTTGTTTTGTTTTTTTACTTTAAACCGCATAAACACATTGCATTACACCGTATACACAACATAATGTTCTTTTTAGCAGCATCATATGACCCCTTTAAATGTTATTATGCAAGTAACAATTAAATTAATCTACTCACTAGCCCGCTGTTATATCCTGTTTGTGTTTAGAATCATGCTCTTGAAAATCTTTTCGGGAAAATGTTTTTAAATTAAGACTGAAAGAGTTGAAACTTAATGGTGGTGACATTGAACTCATGTGACCATGGTGTAGATTGTTTATATCCTACATTTAGCTTTTGTTGTTGTTGTTGTTACTTGTATTAAAGCTTGTATTTAAGCTTTAAAATTCATAAAAAAAAATATAATGAATTAATATAAGGCAATATACATACATATATATGGGGGGGGGGTCAGGGTGATGCCAACTTCCAATTTGCCCTACACAAATACATTATAAGTGCAGCATTCTATACAACCTTAGTGGGCCTGGAACAATGCTCCCTCATTGTCCTCCAGACGACAGCACTGCAATAGCATTATAAACGAGCGCTTAAAAAGCACAGTGATTCCTGGAGAAAGTGTCCACACAGCCCAGATCTGCAATTTTGAAAACTAGAAGGCCTGGATCCTAATAAGCCGTTCTCTGAGGCCCTACCGCAAGCATGCGAGGCACACCGTAAAGAATTCTCCATTCCACCCCAATGCCCCCCCCCCCTTTTTTCTTCCTCCATCCTCTTCATATACTCCCCCCTTCAGCCTCATAGCTTTTGCAGCCGCTCGGGACGTTGCAAAGTGCTTCAGCAGATGGAAAGCAGTCTTTAATTACAGTGGAATCAGCTGACCGGCATGCATCCCCTCTTTCCGTCCTGGATGGACGGAGACAGAACAACAGCGAGGTAGAAAAGTAAGGGCGCACACACATGCATTCATGTAAATGTCAACAACATGCTCTGGTTCTAAATGAGAGTTTGAGGACTCCTCCAGGGGCACGTTGCAAGGGTGTGTGTGTACTTGAGGTAATGAAGGAGTGTTTGTACAATTTTTGGAGGATTTGTCTTCCGCTTTGACAGGGGTCTGTCAAAGTGCTTTATATGCTGGTATCTTGGCTGCAGTTGCGCTGGGGGAGTCCCAGAGGAAGCTGTTGCTTGTTCAGTTTACAGTGAATGGCTCCCTTCCTGCTCCAACCATGGCCCCAAAGGCTGGAGGCCAGGGTGCACATGCTGATTATGTGATCTGAATGTGTGTGTGTGTGTGTGTGTGTGTGTGTGTGTGTGTGTGTGTGTGAGAGAGAGAGCTCTCCCCTGTGCTTGCGTGGGTGGATATGCAATCCTACATCTGTTTGTTTGATAATGTGTGTGTTTGTCATTTAAACCTTGCAGATTTGCACTGTTAAAACCGTTCTTGGACTTTCTTATTTAATTCTCCAACTTTTAACTGTTTACAGAAGGGAGTCTCATTTCCTACCATTACTGCTGCGATTGGCCATTTGCTTCAGCTGTCGCTCCATAAAGGTCGGTACCTTTACACAAGCAAGACAGCCCATTATCTTTATTTTTTGTCTATACTAAATATCAGTCAGCAACCTGGAAATAATTTACACTGTGAACTCTTACAAGTTTTACTAATATATTCTGAGGTTACTCAGAAATGTGTGGAGGACTGCCATTTTCTGTCAACTGAAAAGTGGTTAATTGGATGCATTACCGCCATCTGCTGGGGGACGTCCAATCTGTGTTACGCTCCAAATAATTTGTCCTGATAAACTTGATTTTCTGGGAAGCAAATGACTTGGTTTTGCCCATACAAAACTGACTGCCATAATACCTGTGGATGGTTGTCAGGGCGTTGAGTTATGGTTGCTACAGTGCTCTGGGTGGTTGCTTTTTAAACTGGTTTGTCAGATGCCAGGCCAAAAACAAAACTCCAAAAGCTATAAAAAGCAAGAGCACAGTTCTCCTTAGTACACTGCAAAATTAGAATTATTTTTACTGAATACTTAAAATTAGAGGTAAATAACTGTGACTTATTTCTGTTGTATTAAACTTTTTTTTTTTTTTTTTTTTTTCTGGTCAGTGATGCAAAACCTCCCTTTTTGAATAAAATCAAAATAAAAAAAGACATTGTATATACAATTCTTTAAAATACTTTAAGTATATTTGGCCAGCAGTTTCATAATGATAATAAAAATAAATAAACAAACATTGCCCACAGTGCTGTTATTGTTAATATATATATATATATATATATAGTTTAACGAAATTATGCTGAATTCAAATCTAAAAATTTGATTAAATACTTAAAAATTAAACTAAAATTTGAAATGTTGCCTTGGAAACTACCTTAAAATAAGATAAGATTAAGTTGTTCTAGAATTAGTGAAAAAAATAATAATAATAAAGTTAGGAGGAAAAAAATGACACATAGCACATAGCAACATTTATTAAACAGTATTCAAAATATTTATAAATAACAATAGTACATAAATAACACTACTGGCATGATTTATAATCAGATAAGAAATAAAACAGGAGGTTTCTTCAGTCTCAAAGAGCTCATTAGGTAGATTGTGTTTAATGGTTAAATCAGTATGATGTTCATCATTACCCCAGGCCAAAGTAAAGCTATTTTGTTTCCCTTGGTTCGATTTGTATTCTCCTGCTCCTGCAAAATACACATTCTAATTGCTGGTGGAAACAATCCAAAACCACAGTAACGCGGGGTGCACAAAGCAGAAATATTTAGTAAAATTCCAAGAACTGTGCTGTGGGTTGATGTTCTTAATAACTGAACATTTACAGAAATGTCTTTTTTTATGCATTTTAAGAATTTGAAATATGTTATTTCACATCAATTGGGGATATATTTTGGAGTTCACATTTATTATAAATGATAAAATAATTTGTTTCTAATGTGTTTCCAACAATAGTATCAACTATATTGCCTTTTATTTGATGTTAAATGGTTAAAATGATTTATAGTTGACTACTGAAAGTACTTTTCGCAGTATTTTCACAGTGAAGTTAGGCTATTTGAGATATATCTCAATCCTAATGTGCAGCCTAAATATACAGTATATGTGTAGCTATACATTAGACTATATATTCAATAGATTTATTTAGGAAAAGGATCAGACATTGTTTTTGTTTTTGTTTTTTTGTTTAGTTTTTTTTAATTACTTGTATTTGCTGAAAACCATACAATAGTAATCTTTAAAAAGTCTTTCTTTACATTCACATTTACAAACAAAAGACAAAAAATATATATAAAAATAAATGTTTTTCTTTATATATATATATCTATATATATATATATATATATATATATATATATATATATATATATATATATTATAAAGATAAAATGGCTAACTACGCATTGTTCACCTTTACTTGGGAATGTGCAGTTCTTTATAGTGCTCGGGTTGTTTTGAGGGCCTCTGATCAGCACAAAAGTTACTGTATGCTGCCATCCACTGGAATCGGCAGGAAGTAGATTGCATTTTGGCCCTTGTGTGTTTTGGAGCTGTTTTTGGTCCGTCCGTTCTTTTTCTATCTTCTCAATGAAGCAACACTCATCATTCAGCATGACCTGACACAAAGAACAGAGATCAGACGTGGGTTGTGCTGTTTTTTTGTTTGTTTTTGTTTTTGTTTTTTATTTTTTTTGTTTTTTTTTTTTGTTTTTTAATTAATGGGGATTTATAGTTTTCATGATTTTTCATTATATTTGTCCATTGCCAGTTATAGTCCAGTCTGATGAATATTAGAGACTATTTTTGTGTTTTCAGCTTTTTTATTTTTAAGAGCTGTCATACAATAAAACGTTTATGGTAGGGTAACAGGTTCTTTTTACATGACAAATTAATTATATTTTTACAATCTATATTAGTAGTAATAAGTATTTTTTCATCATTATTTCATATCTATTTTAGTTAACATTTTTACTATTTGCTCTATGTTAGAATATACCTTCCGTCTCATCTATCAAGTATGCTTGAAAAAAAAAAAGAATCTGTATACTGCATACTCACTGTAAACGTCATTATCTTGTCGACTCGCGTCCACAGTCCCGTTAGGTTGGATCCGGAGATGGTATCCTCCATTCCTGCAGTAAAATTTTTGCAGAGAGTAATGTATGGGATCTTTCTGCTCGGTGGTCGCCGGTAGGAGTGTGAAAGCGGTGATATCCCGCTCGTTCATGGCGCACAAGTGCTGCTCTGAGACGCGCTATGCGCATGAACACCCCCGTGACTGAAATGGATCCGTCTTCCGAGCTCAACTACCACTTATGACGGCTATGTGTCATGCAGCCTCCCTCACAGCGTTTTATTATAAACAGACAAAAAGGTTATGCGATTTTGAACCATAATTATAGTCCTTACAGTTTTGATCCCTAAGAAGCATACTACAAGTTTGTAATATATATTTTTATGGGGGGATTAAAAATATCTAGAATTCTATTGTTCTGTTCTGTTCTAAAAAATATATTATTATTGCATAAACATGATCCATTATCTTTTTTTTTATCTGTAGAACGACTACATAAACCTTAAATGCATAACCATAATGTAAATTATTAATCATTTTAATTATTGATTATTATTAATAACTAGATAATTAGTGATATTATCGTAAGAGCAGCTTGTAGGCAGTATTGCTGGAACTTATGCACATGATTCACATAATGGAAATTCTTTAAACCACCATAATTTGTATTCATGGGTCTAAAGTTGTAGAAGAACCCTGCTGAAGGCCTAAAAGGTAGTCGCTGCTTGTTTTCATTCACATTGGAATGCCTCAGCTAGACAGCACATCTGAAGTGGTTTGGAAAGCTATCAGAGACGTGTTCGGGAGCAAGAGAGAACACACAGTACAGGAATTTTCCAAGCAGCCGCTGCACGGATACATTGTATTTATTGAAAATAGAGTCTTAGTGCCAGACAGTTTGTGGAGAACACTGAGCGAAGCAGCCAGTGAGAATGACGGCCCTCAACGGAGTGCTAATGAACTGGACAGGCCAGCAACGGTTGACACTCACCTGTCACTTTGTTTCAGAGCTGCAAAGAGAAATGCTGGCTCATGGTAGCTCTGGAACAAAGTTTGTCCCTTTGGTGTTTTTGTCTCTGGATTGTGGGCTGTGGTCCGAGCAGGTTTCTTCTTGTTCTTTTGATGGATGACCAGTGTTACTGGATACTTTTCAAAGCAAAAACATCAGCTTTTGCTTTCTATCCAGTGGCTATATGTGTTTGATGTGGGCCTACGATATTCTTAGAAAACCTGCATGTGTAACATCATGGTCATCAGCTGACCTCATGTGGTCAGATCTGTTAGAAGATATGTGAGTTAATCGTGGCCAGACAGAAAACTGTTATGAGTTGATTCTATATTTAGGTCTGTGTATCATCTCTATTTGTAACACATTTGTTTACTCATCCAGTTTTACTGAACTTTTGACATACAGTAATAGTATAAATGTGCGTTTCAAATGACAACGGTTTCCACGCCGTTTGAATTTATATATCCATTCGTATATTGTATTTTAAGAGAACTTTGTATAATCCAAATAAGCTTTACCTGTGTTTATTGGAAATGGTTTAAACAATGTTTTTCATGCTTGTTCTTTGGGCCATAAACTATTATTGCTCATGCACCTGTGGAACAGTCCTTTTACGCTTTTAAGGACAGTAAAGAGACATTTCTACTGATTCTGAAAAACACCAGAAGAAACAAATGTCCATGGCTGACAACTGTTGAAAACACTTGTGTATGTGGAAACTGTGATAAGGTTTTGTTTTTTTATTTTTTTTTTTTTTTTTTTTGATAGTATATACTTATATACTATTATATATAGTATAGCATATATTTCTATACTACTTATATACATTTGTCACTGAAGTCACTATCAATGTTGTGACATAAACAACTGAAAGTTATTTGGCCTGAACACAGTATTTCCAGCATTTATTACCCATCTCTTCTGGACTTTTAGCCCTATAAGAATTGAATGGTTAGTATTATATATATATATATATATATATATATATATATATATATATATATATATATATATATATAGCCTGTATATATGTAGATGTATATGCAGTTTGTGTGTGTGTGTGTATATATATATATATATATATATATATATTATGTATATATATATATATGCATTTGTGTGTGTGTTTGAGTAAAAGGTAATTTTTTTTATTCTGTAAACTGCTGATGATATTTCTTCCCAATTTTAAATAAAAATGTTGTCATTTAGAGCATTGTTGTTGTTGTTTTTCCTAAACAATTGGTCAATTTGAAAAGGTATAAAAAAGAAAAAAAAAAAAATGTTTTGAGTTGTTTTTTGTATTGTTTTTATTC